>NC_041380.1:373743791-373849809 GCF_002162155.2 Triticum dicoccoides | reverse complement strand
GTTATATAGGATGGACCTTTAGTACCGGTTGGAGCCACCAACCGGTACTAAAGGCCTGTTTTGGCCAGGCCAAGCGGCGGGAACCGCACACCCTTTAGTACCGGGTGGTGGCTCCAACCGGTACTAAAGGGGGGGGGGGCTTTAGTACCGGTTGGAGCCACCACCCGGTACTAAAGGGGGTGCGCTGGCAAGGTGCTGTGCGGCAAGTTTAGTCCCACCTTGCTAGCCGAGGGGCGTCCGCACTGGTTTATAACCCCCGTGCGGTAGCTCTCTCGAGCTCCTCTCCAAAGCAGGCCTACTAGGCCTACATGTTCTGTGCTGCCCTATGGGCCTACTGGGCCTTTGCGGGCCTGCATCCTGGCCCAACAACAGGTTGGGTTTCTAGTCGTATGCAGGCCGCTCTGGCCCAGTAGGCGGGCTTTTTTATTTTTATTTTTTTGCTTTATTTATTTTTGAGTTGTTTTTTTGTGTATTTAGAGTTTCTTTGTGAATATTTTTGCTTTAGATACCAAAAAATACAAACTTTCTGTTAGTGCCCGTAGTTTTTGAATTTGAATAGTTTAAATTTTGAATTATTTGAAATTAGTGTGAATCACTAGTTTGTGAATAACTTAACTTTAAAAATCAGTAAAGGCATGAAAGAATTTGTTTGCACATAACATTTCTTCGCGTTTCAAATGTCAAAACACATAACTACCCTAACTATTACAGAGATTCCCTTCTAGGTGTGAAACACAGAAGAAAGTGATGATAGTGAAGCCGATCACATCCCAGATCTTTGGGTGTGAAACTTTTTCTTCGCATGTGTCCCTTTGTGCCGTAACCATGGAAAATCTTCATCATTTAACGGGATGCTCGGGTCAATATTCACTGTAAATGGAGCAATTTCATCAAACTTTTTATAATCTTCTGACATGTCTGTCTTGTCATCCACTCCCACGATGTTTCTCTTCCCAGAAAGAACTATGTGCCGCTTTGGCTCATCGTACGATGCATTCACTTCCTTATCTTTTTTTTCTTGGCTTGGTAGACATGTCCTTCACATAGAAAACCTGTGCCACATCATTGGCTAGGACGAATGGTTCGTCTGCATACGCAAGATTGTTGAGATCCACTGTTGTCATTCCGTACTGCGGGTCTTCTGTTATCCCGCCTTGTGTCATATTGACCCATTTGCACCGAAACAAAGGGACCTTCAAACCACGTCGATAGTCAAGTTCCCATATGTCCTGTATATAACCATAATATGTTTCCTTTCATGTCTTGGTTTCTGCATCAAAGCGGACACCACTGTTTTGGTTGGTGCTCTTCTTATCTTGGGCGATCGTGTAAAATGTATTACCATTTATCTCGTACCTTTCGAAAGTCATTATATTCGAAGATGGTAACTGGGACAGCAAGTACAGGTCATCTTCAATAGAGGTGTCATGCATGGTACGTGTCTGCAACTAGCTGGCGAAACTCCTGGTTTGTTCACGTGTAATCCAGTCATCAGACCGCTCCGGGTGTTTGGAGCATAGCAAATTCTTGTGTTCATCCATATACGGAGCCACCAAGGCGGAATTCTGTAGAACTGTGTAGTGTGCTTCAGTGAGAGAATGTCCGTCCATACATATTATTTGTTCCCCTCCTAGCGTGTCTTTTCCATCCAGTCTGCCCTTATGCCGCGATTCAGGAACACCAATCGGCTTAAGGTCAGGAATAAAGTCAATACAAAACTCAATGACCTCCTCATTTTCATGGCCCTTGGAGATGCTTCCTTCTGGCCTAGCACGGTTATGAACATATTTCTTTAAGACTCCCATGAACCTCTCAAAGGGGAACATATTGTGTAAAAATACAGGACCCAAAACGTTAATCTCTTCGCATAGGTGAACTAGGACGTGCGTCATGATGTTGAAGAAGGATGGTGGGAACACCAACTCGAAACTGACAAGACATTGCACCAAATCATTCTCTAACCTTGGTATGATTTCTGGATCGATTACCTTCTGAGAGATTGCATTGAGAAATGCACATAGCTTCACAATGGCTAATCAAACGTTTTCCGGTAGAAGCCCCCTCAATGCAACCAGAAGCAGTTGCGTCATAATCACGTGGCAGTCATGAGACTTTAGGTTCTGAAACTTTTTCTCTGCCATGTTTATTATTCCCTTTATATTCGACGAGAAGCCAGACGGTACCTTAATACTAAGCAGACATTCAAAGAAGATTTCCTTCTCTTCTTTGGTAAGAGCGTAGCTTGCATGACCCTGATGTATGCCGTCTTTTCCGTGCATACGTTGCTGGTCCTCCCGCGCCTCAGGTGTATCTTTTGTCTTCCCATACACGCCCAAGAAGCCAAGCAGGGTCACACAAAGATTCTTCGTCACGTGCATTACGTCGATTGCGGAGCGGACCTCTAGGTCTTTCCAATAGGGCAGGTCCCAAAATATAGATTTGTTCTTCCACATGGGTGCGCGTCCGTCAGCGTCATTCGGAACAGGTTGTCCACCAGGACCCTTTCCAAAGACCACCTTCAAATCCTTGACCATATCATGTACATCAACACCAGTACTGTGGCGAGGCTTCGTCCGGTGATCCGCCTCACCTTTGAAATGCTTGCCTTTCTTTATTACGGGATGCCTGCTCGGAAGAAATCGACGATGTCCCAGGTACACATTCTTCTTACAATTAGCCAAATATATACTGTCGGTATCGTCCAAACAGTGCGTGCATGCGCGGTATCCCTTGTTTGTCTGTCCTGAAAGGTTACTGAGAGCAGGCCAATCATTGATGGTCACGAACAGCAACGCCTTTAGGTCAAATTCTTCCCCCATGTGCTCATCCCACGCACGTACACCTGTTCCATTCCATAGTTGTAAGAGTTCTTCAACTAATGGCCTTAGGTACACATCAATGTCGTTGCCGGGTTGCTTAGGGCCTTGGATGAGCACTGGCATCATAATGAACTTTCGCTTCATGCACAACCAAGGAGGAAGGTTATACAAACATAGAGTCACAGGCCAGGTGCTATGGTTCCTGCTCTGCTCCCCAAAAGGATTAATGCCATCTGCGCTTAGACCAAACCATACACTCCTTGCGTCATCTGCAAACTCCTTCGCGTATTTTCTTTCGATTTTTCTCCACTACGACCCGTCAGCGGGTACTCTCAACTTTCCGTCTTTCTTACGGTCTTCTCCGTGCCATCGCATCGCCTTGGCATGCTCTTTGTTTTGGAACAAACGTTTCAACCGTGGTATTATAGGAGCATACCACATCACCTTGGCAGGAATCTTCTTCCTGGGGCGCTCGCCCTCGACATCACCAGGGTCATCGCGGCTGATCTTATAGCTCAATGCACCGCATACCGGGCAAGCGTTCAAATCCTCGTACTCACTGCGGTAGAGGATGCAATCATTAGGGCATGCATGTATCTTCTTCACCTCTAACCCTAGAGGGCAGACATCCTTCTTTGCTTCGTACGTACTCTCGGGCAATTCGTTGTCCTTTGGAAGCATATCCTTTATCATTACCAGCAACTTTCCAAATCCCTTGTCAGATACACCATTCTCTGCCTTCCATTGCAGCACTTCCAGTGTGGTGCCCAGCTTTTTCTTGTCACCTACGCAATTCGGGTACAACAATTTTTTGTGATCCTCTAACATGCGCTGCAACTTCTTCTTCTCAAAATCACTTGCGCAGTTTCTCTTTGCATCGGCAATGGCCCGACCTAGATCATCAATGGGCTCATCCGATGCCTCTTCTTCAGTTTCTTCCCGCATTACCGGCTCAGCTTCTTCCCTCATTGTTGTATCATCGTATTCAGGGAACCCATGGCCAGGATAGCTGTCGTCGTCCTCTTCTTCTTCATTGTCTTCCATCATATCCCCTCTTTCTCCATGCTTGGTCCAAACATTATAGTGGGGCATGAAACCGGACTCAAACAGGTGGACGTGAATGGTTCTTGACGTAGAGTAATTGCGACCATTCTTACAGCCAGCACATGGACAATGCATAAAACCATCCGCTCGCTTGTTTGCCTCAGCCGCAAGCAGAAAAGTACGCACGCCATTAATGAACTCGGGAGAGCATCGGTCATCGTACATCCATTGCCGGCTCATCTTCAATACACAGCACCGAAAACATCAAATTAATATAATACATAAAGTTCATACATAAAGATCATACAACACTTAAATGCAACAAACAAATAACTCTCTAGCTAAAGAATTTAAATGCAACAACAAATGCGATCTAGATCTCAACTAAGGTAACAATTGATCCAACAACATAATGATACCAAGCCTCACTATGAATGGCATATTTTCTAATCTTTCTAATCTTCAAGCGCATTTTCTCCATCTTAATCTTGTGATCACCGACGACATCGGCAACATGCAACTCCAATTCCATCTTCTCCCCCTCAATTCTTTTCAATTTTTCCTTCAAATCCTCGTTTTCTCTTTCAACTAAATTTAACCTCTCGACAATAGGGTCGGTTGGAATTTCTGGTTCAACTACCTCCTACATACAAATATCTATGTCAACTTGATGGGCATAATTTGTCATAAACACGAAATGCAATGAGTAGTTTTAAAAGAGAATATACCACATCCGAATCATAACCCGGACGAGGGTCGACGGGGACGGATATTAAAACCATGGCACTATGCATAACAAACAACGTATGGGTAAGATAATTATATGAGTAACTATATATCCAAATCACACAAATATCATTTTTATATAAAACT
Source organism: Triticum dicoccoides (assembly GCF_002162155.2). Taxonomy (NCBI): domain Eukaryota; kingdom Viridiplantae; phylum Streptophyta; class Magnoliopsida; order Poales; family Poaceae; genus Triticum; species Triticum dicoccoides. The sequence continues at coordinate 373,845,073 of NC_041380.1, read as the reverse complement.
TCATGAACAAGAGGCTCACCACAAGGTGGTGCCGGTGACGGGACGTTGCGAGCGATCAACGGTGGTTACGACGGAGATTTAGAAGTTACTAAGTAAACCACACATACATATGCAAAACTAAGTGTTATTTTTGACCTCAAATTGCATATAAATCAAATACTAGCACATATATATAATTCCTTCCAAATTACTAAACTCAAAAATCAATCACTATATAAAGCATTGCACAAGCTAATCTAGCAATGAGATATGAAAGGAAAAAGTTGCTAACCTTTGTGATCATTTGAATGGATGGGGGCCTTCAAATCTTGGGCAAAATATGTGATGAGCTTGAGAGGAAGAGGAAAAAGAACAGAGAGGAGAGGGGAAAGGGGAAGAACAGAGCGAGCTCGGGTGGACGAAGGGTCTATGTAGGACGACCTTTAGTACCGGTTCATGATACGACCCTGTACTAAAGGTGCTGGAGGGGCCCTGGACTGACAACATCCTGCCACCACTCACTTTAGTACCGGTTCGTGGCACGAACCAGTGCTAAAGATTCGCCACGAACCGGTACTAATGAGAGCGGCCCGGCTAGCCGTTGGAACCGGCACTAATGTACACATTAGTGCCGGCTCAAATTCAAACCGGCACTAATGTGCTTCACGTTTGACCATTTTTCTACTAGTGGACATTCCTTGTACAGAGAGGAATACCCAGCACCATTGGGACATCCATTGGCATGAACACTTGTACAACTCTCTCTCTATCCCATGCAGCAGCGGTAGCATCGATCAATTCTGAGACTTGTACGAGTGGGTTCGCTACCCTACTCCCATATGGCCGCATCATTTCAATGCGTGGCAACCAGTTATCGTTCCAGATGTTAGTGGTTTCTCCATTGCCGATCCGTTTCACCAGCCCCTGCTTCAATACTCCTTTACCTTCTATGACAGCCCGCCAAATTTGGGCAGGCTGTCATAGAAGGTAAAGGAGTATTGAAAATTGGTTATCTTCGAGGCCCATGTTGGGCTTAAGGCCATGGCGTTAACCCGAGGGCAGATCCTATTTGACGCCCGCGGGCGTCAAAAGGATGTGGCTTCGCTGAAGCCTGGACACCCGACACCCCACTTGGGCCGGCCCACTGTCGCGATGCTTTTTCTTCTTTTTTGTTTTCTTTTCTGTCTTTTTTTCTTACTGTTTTTCGTGTATTATAGACAGTTCATTGCATATTTATATACACAAATGTTCATCGTATATTTAAGAAAATGTTCATTGTGTATTTTAAAATTGTTCAACATATATTCACAAAAATGTACAATGTGTGTTTAAATATTGTTCAACGTATACCATAGAAACGTTCAATGTGTATTTAAATATTTATTCAGCGTATATCAAAAAAGTTCAGTGTGTATTTAAAAACTGTTCAGCGTATATCACAAAATGTGCAATGTATATTTAAAAACTGTTCATCATTTGAAATGTCAAATATTTTGTTCATGTTTTCAATAAATGTTGACGCTTTTAAAAGTTTGATCATATTTCTAAAAAAAAAAATCATGATTTACAAACGTTGTTAAGAAAATAAGGAAAAACGTTCATTTTTTCCCAAGAAATGTTGAAAACTTTTGAAAAAAGAAACGATCTGCCATTGTGCATAGTAGTTTTACTGATCAGGCGATGCAAATTGTTCTTAAAGACAGGCGACGCTAATCTAACACTAGAGTATGTCAGTTCTATTTGTTTCGAAGAGCTATCCACTAGCAGAAGATTGCGAGTTCGAGCTCTTATTGCGCAACATTTTTTTGGCGAGTTTTTCATGCGCTTGGATTTTGCTAGCTCTAACTAGGCCAGCCCGTTTGCGGTTCTCTTCAGCGAAAGCTCAACGGCTTGACGCTCGCGGGCGTCATACAGGGGGTCCCTAACCCGAGGGCTCTCTTGTGTACCAGAATCCCATAGCCTGGTAGATCCAGTCACAAAGCACAAACGCTGTATTACTCACTATGATTATTAAGCCTTCGATCACTCACTACCTTAAGAGATGGGCCGGCTTATTAGGAAAGCGAGCAAGTGAACCATTATGACCGGTTTTAGAAACCTTATGTGAGGCACCTAACCGGTTTTGGGAACATTTTGAAAGGTTCTTGAACCATTTTGTTTTTCTACTTTTACTGTTCCACACTTTTTTTCTTCTCTTTCTGTTTTTAATCAAAGTACATAAATTTAAAAATATTCGAAATCTTTAATGAATGTTTGAAATTTTATAAATTGTTCATATTTTTAAAGAATCATGTTTTTAAAAGATGCTTGGAATTTTAAAAATATTCGCACTTTTAAAAAGGAACTTTTTTCATAAATTTACAATTTGTTCATATTTTCGAAAAATAGTTTGTGAATTTTAAAAAATTATTCAGGATTTCAAAATTTGTTCATGAATAATTTTTTTAATTTGTGAACATTTTTCTGAACTCAAGAAATTTTTTAGATCATGATTTTCTTTGAATTTCATGATTCTCATTAATTTGTGAACATTTTTGGAATCAACCAAATTTTTTAAATTTCTGAACATTTTTCCACAATCATCCACAATCATGAAAATTTTAAAATAGTAAATTTTTCCTGTATTCATGAATATATTTTGGATAAAAAAACATTCATGAATTACTTTTAAAATTTGAGAACTTTTTCCAAATCATGTTGTCCATTAACTGAATATGATACAACTCAAAAAAGGAACTCACCTACGCTTGCTTACTAGAGGAGTGGTCTTATACGGCGGTATATGCGCCAGTTTTTTCAAGCAGCTCGCTCGTTCTACGTTCGGTTGTCAGTTTTCTCAAAAACAAACACGGTCATGAGTTGACATTGGACCATTGACCAATCACCATTAACCATGTCGACCAGTGACTTTTCACATTTGAAAATGTTCATGAAATACAAAAATAATTCATGAATTTGGAGAAGAAAATATCATGGATACAAAAAGAAAATCATGAATTTGAAAAAAGTTCATAGGTTTGATTTTTTTTTGAAAAAAATTGTGAATTTGAAATAATTGTGGACTTTAAAAAGTGCAAAAGATTGATAAAAGTTCACAAATTTAAAAAAATCACAGATTTCAAAAAAGTTCACAAATTTTTAAATGTTCATGGATACAAAAATGTTCACAATTGTTTTTAAAATCACAGATTTAAGAAATGTTCATGAATTTGAAAAAAATAGCGAAATTGAACAAAATTGAATTTGAAAAAAGTTCATGAATTTAACCAAAACTCACGAATTGAAAAAAGTTCACGAAATTTATAGAAAGCTTCATGAGTACTAATATTAATAAGAACAATAAAAATAGAACAAAAACAAAAGAAAAACTGGCCTAAAAACACACATAAACAAAAAAAATAAGAACTGTCCACAAAAAAACGTAACAAGGAACACACTACCACTATAGTGCTAAATTGGCCGATTCATTCGGCTGGGGTGGGGTGGGGGGTATTCTGTGTGCGAGTTACACTCTATTTAACGCTTGGGATTCGGGCACTGGGAGACGCTCGCTCTTGCTCGATGGTGGAGACTCGAGTTCATGTCCTAGGCCTATATAGCAACTACGGATTTAAGCCACACGAACGACACGACATTTCTCGCTCATGTTTTATGTTCTAAAAATTAATTTGAAGTTCTAGTCTAGAATATAAGTTTGCACATAAAGTATAGTCTGAACAATTTCATAGCCGATGGTAATTGTTATGGTAGTTAATAGATATGTCGAGTTTGTTGTTTGTTCTCTTATGTTTGCAAGGTAAAATTGACTTGTGGGAGCAATGTTATAAAGTTGACACATCATTAGAATGATGTGGATTATATGTTTGTGACCACGGTATGGAAAGAACTTCCACAATAAAAAGTGACAGAGACGTGACTCATACATAGACACAACTATAAAGTAGCAAATACATATCCTATGGAGTAGACACCTTGATATGGACAGAAAGTGTTAAGTACAATGTGAGACTATATGTACTAAAAATAGATTTGAAGTTGTCTAGTCTAGAAGATAAGTTTGCACATGAAGTATAAGTGTCCACAATTCAATAGCCAATGGTATGAATTTTATAGCCAATGCTATCACTTATAAGTTGTCTAGTCTAGAACATAGGTTCAAGCTTAAAATGTGGACCATCACCATTCATACAAATATGAATGTGTTATGTTCACACTTTTTTACCCCTTATTTGATTACACAACAATTAAATTCCCTTGAATGATTTTTTGGATTGGCATCTAAACTCATATGGCGCAAACAGATAATAGCCCAACTCAAGTATCCTTATTTTCAAGGATACTGGGCTACACAAACTTTGAGGGTTACTGGGCTACACAAATTGGTCTTTAAGGTTTTGCTTGAGGGCATTGCAGTAACCTACTATGTTGATAGGCAGGTTGGGAGCAAGAGCTATTTCTTATTTTCATGAAGCAATCAATGTGTTTTCTGTTGATAGATAGATTCCGCTCCATTGTGTGTAGAAAGGTCAATGAGACACCACTTGTAGTTCCTCTCAAGGCTGAATTTTACTATGTATCCTTCATTTATTTTGAATTGAAATTTTATAAGGAATATCCTGGCCGGCCCCTCGGCATTTTGAAGTTCATGTGGGTGGGGGATAAATGCACAAATCGTAAGTTGGTTGTAAAATGCATGAGCTTCAAATGCTAACGGGCTAACTTGGATATTCCTTATAAAATTTCAATTCACAAGAAACAATGGATACCTAGTAAATGGAGCCTTAATGGCACAACGGCGCACCACTCTATTGCAATTCTTATATAGATTATTTCATCCTTGATGTGCCCATCGACCTTTCTATACACAATGCAAGCTGAATCTATCAAGGAAAACACACAAAGTATGCAAAATGAAAATAAGAAAATAGCTTTTGCCCCCAACCCGCCCATCAACGTAGTTGGCTACTTCAATGCCTTCAAGCAAGATCTTAAAGACCAATTTGTGTAGCCCATATCCCTAAATGATTATGTAGTCCCCGAATCCCTGAAAATATGGATTACTTGAGTTGGGCCATTACCTGTTTGTGTCATATAAGTTTATATGCCCATCCTGCAATAAAATATTTAAGGGAATCAATTTGTTGTGTAGTCAAATAAGGGGTAAAAAAGTTTAAACCAAACACATTCATAATTTTATGAATGTTGATGGTCCACATTTTAAGCCTCAACCTGTAAAATGTAATCAACACTTTCTTATGATGTCAAGGTCTCTACTGCATAGAATATGTGTTTTCCAGTATATAATTGTTGTGTGTATGTACGGGTCACATCTATGTCATTGTTGACTTTGGTAGACATTTTCATAATATGGTCAACAACCATGTAATCCATATCATTCTAATGGTGTATCACTTACAGACTTTATAACATTGCTCCCATCAGTTTGATTTTACCTTTCAAAAATAAGAGGACAAATAAGAACTCGACATAACAATTCACTGCCATAATTGATACCACTGGCTATGAAAATGTGGACAATTGTACTTCATGTGCAAACTTGAAGGAAATATGCCCTAGAGGCAATAATAAAGTTGTTATTTTATATTTCCTTATATCATGATAAATGTTTATTATTCATGCTAGAATTGTATCAACCGGAAACTTGATACATGTGTGGATACATAGACAAAACACCGTGTCCCTAGTAAGCCTCTACTAGACTAGCTCGTTAATCAACGATGGTTAAGTTTCCTAACCATGGACATGTGTTGTCATTTGATGAACGGGATCACATCATTAGGAGAATGATGTGATGGCCAAGACCTATTCGTTAGCTTAGCATATTGATCATTCAGTTTTATTGCTATTGCTTTCTTCATGTCAAATACATATTCCTTCGACTATGAGATTATGCAACTTTCGGATAACGGAGGAATGCCTTGTGTGCTATCAAACGTCACAACGTAACTGAGTGATTATAAATATGCTCTACAGGTATCTCTGAAGGTGTTTGTTGAGTTGGCATAGATCAAGATTAGGATTTGTCTCTCCGAGTATCGGAGAGGTATCTCTGGGCCCTCTCAGTAATACACATCATAAGCTTGCAAGCAAATGACTAAGGAGTTAGTGACAAGGTGATGTATTACGTAACGAGTAAAGAGACTTGCAGGTAACGAGATTGAACTAGGTATGAAGATACCAATGATCAAATCTCGGGCAAGTAATATACCGATGGACAAAGGGAATTATGTATGTTGTCATTATGGTCGAACGATAAAGATCTTCGTAGAATATGTAGGAACCAATATGAGCATCCAGGTTCCGCTATTGGTTATTGATCGGAGAGGTATCTCGGTCATGTCTACATAGTTCTCGAACCCGTAGGGTCTGCATGCTTAACATTCGATGACAATATTGTATTATATGAGTTATGTGATTTGGTGACCGAATGTTGTTCGGAATCCCGGATGAGATCCCGGACATGATGAGGAGTCTCGAAATGGTCGATAGGTAAATATTCATATATAGGACGATGATATTCGGACACCAGAAGTGTTTCGGGGGTACTGGGTACATATCGGGTCACCAGAAGGGGTTCCGGGCACCCCCTGGCAACTATATGGGCCTAATGGTCCAAGAGGGGGACAGACCAGCCCCTAAGGGGCTGGCGCGCCCCCATATAGGCCGAATAGGAGGAGAAGGAAAGAGGGGGAAGAGAGAAGGGATGGGTGGGATTTGGCCTCCCCCTTTCCTTCCCTCCTCCCTCCTCCTTCCTTCCCCCTCCGGATGAATATGGAAGGGGGAGGCCGAATTGGGAGGCGCCCAAGTAGGATCCCTCCTACTTGGGGCGCCCCCTTGGCTGCCTCTACTCCCCTCCAACCTATAAATATGTGGGGGGGGGGGGGCACCGCTAGAACACACAACACCATCTGTTAGCCGTGTGCAGCGCCCCCCTCTACAGTTTACGCCTCCCGTCATATTCACACAATGCTTAGGCGAAGCCCTGCGCGGATCACTTCACCATGCCGTCGTGCTGACGGAACTCTCCCTCGACACTTTGCTGGATCAAGAGTTCGAGGGACGTCATCGAGCTGAACGTGTGTAGAACTCGGAGGTGCCATACGTTCGGTGCTTGATCGGTCAGAACGTGAAGAGGTTTGACTACATCAACCGTGTTGTCAAATGCTTCCCCTTTCGGTCTATGAGGGTACGTGGACACACTCTCCCCCTCTCGTTGCTATGCATCTCCTAGATAGATCTTGCGTGAGCGTAGGAATTTTTTTGAATTGCATGCTATGTTTCCTAACAGTGGCATCCGAGCCAGGTCTATGCGTAGATGATATGCACGAGTAGAACACAAAGAATTGTGGGCGGTGATCGTCATACTGCTTACCACCAATGTCTTATTTTGATTCGGCGGTATTATTGGATGAAGCGGCCCGGACCAACCTTACATGACGACGTTCATGAGACCGTTTTCACCGACAGACATGAAACTAGTTTTGCATAAAGGTGGTTGGCGGGTGTCTATTTCTCCTACTTTAGTTGAATCAAATTTGGCTACGGCCGGTCCTTGTTGAAGGTTAAAACAGCAAACTTGATAAATCACTGTTGTGGTTTTGATGCGTAGGTAAGAACGGTTCTTGCTAGATGCCCGTAGCAGCCACGTAAAACTTGCAACAACAAAGTAGAGGACGTCTAACTTGTTTTTGCAGGGCATGTTGTAACGTGATATGGTCAAGTCATGATGTGAAATATGTTATTGTATGAGATGATCATGGTTTGGTAAAGTCACTGGCAACCGGCAGGAGCCTTATGGTTGTCTCTTTATTGTATGAAATGCAAACGCCATGTAATTGCTTTACTTTATCACTATGTGTTAGCGATAGTTGTAGAAGCAATAGTTGGCAAGACGACCACAACACTATGATGGATATCAAGGTTTCAAGCCTATGACGATGGAGATCATGACGATGCTTTGGAGATGGAGATCAAAAGCACAAGATGATGATGGCCATATCATGTCACATATTTTGATTGCATGTGATGTTTGTCTTTTATGCATCTTATTTTGCTTAGTACGGCGGTAGCATTATAAGATGACCCATTACTAAAATTTCAAGGTATAAGTGTTCTTCCTGAGTATGCACCATTGCAACAGTTCGTCATGCTGAGACACCATGTGATGATCGGGTGTGATAGGATCTACGTTCACATACAACGGGTGCCAGACAGTTTTGCACATGCGGAATACTCGGGTTAAAGTTGACGAGCCTAGCATGTATAGACATGGCCTCAGAACACTAGAGACCGAAAGATCGAACGTGAATCACATAGTAGATATGATCAACATAGAGATGTTCACCATTGATGACTCCTCCATCTCACGTGATGATCGAACATGGTTTAGTTGATTTGGATCACATATCACTTAGATGACTTGAGGGATGTCTATTTAAGTGGGAGTTCTTAAGTAATTTGATTAATTGAACTTTAATTTATCATGAACTTAGTCCTGATAATATTTGCAAATTATGTTGTAGATCAATATATAGCTCGCGTTGTAGCTCCCCTATTTTTGATATGTTCCTAGAGAAAACTAAGTTGAAAGATGATAGTAGCAATGATGTGGACTGGGTCCGTGATATGAGGACTATCCTCATTACTGCACAGAAGAATTATGTCCTTGATGCACCGCTGGGTGACAGACCAATTGCAGGAGCAGATGCTGACGTTATGAATGTTTGGCAAGCTCGATATGATGACTACTTAATAGTTTAGTGCGCCATGCTTTAAGGCTTAGAACTGGGACTTCAAAAATGTTTTGAATGCCACAGAGCATATGAGATGTTCCAAGAGCTGAAATTGGTATTTCAGACTCATGCCCGTGTCGAGAGGTATGAGACCCCTGACAAGTAATTTGCCTACAATATGGAGGAGAATAGCTCAGCTAGTGAACATGTGCTCAGAATGTCTGGGCACTACAATCGCTTGAATCAAGTGGGAGTTAATCTTCTAGATAAGATAGTGATTGACAGAGTTCTCTAGTCACTATCACCAAGCTATTAGAACTTCGTGATGAACTATAATGTACAAGGGATAACGGAAAACATTCCCGAGCTCTTCATGATGCCGAAATCGATGAAGGTAGAAATAAAGAAAGAGCATCAAGTGTTGATGGTTAACAAAACCACTAGTTTCAAGAAAAATGGCAAAGGAAAAGAAAAGGGAACTTCAAGAAGAATGACAAGCAAGTTTCCACTCCCATGAAGAAGCCCAAAGCTAGACCTAAGCCTGAAACTGAGTGCTTCTATTGTAAAGGGAATGGTCACTGAAAGCGGAATTACCCCAAATACTTGGCAGATAAGAATGATGGTAGAGTGAACAAAGGTATATTTGATATACACATTATTGATGTGTACTTTACTAGTGTTCATAGTAACCTCAAAGTATTTGATACCATTTTAGTTGCTAATATTAGTAACTCGAAACAGGAGTTGCAAAATGAACAAAGACTAGTTAAGGGCGAGGTGACGATATGTGTTGGAAGTGATTCCAAGGTTGATAAGATCACCATCGCACACTCCCTCTACCTTTAGGATTAGTGTTGGACCTAAATAAATGTTATTTGGTCTTTGCGTTGAGCATGAATATGATTGGATCATGTTTATTGTGATACGGTTATTCATTTAAGTCAGAGAATAATTGTTGTTCTATTTACATGAATAAAACCTTCTATGGTCATACACTCAATATAAATAGTTTATTGAATCTCGATCGTAGTGATACATATATTCATAATATTGATGCCAAAAGATGCAAAGTTGATAATGATAGTGCAACATATTTGTGGCACTGCCGTTTAGGTCATATTGGTGTAAAACACATGAAGAAACTCCATGCAGATGGACTTTTGGAATCACTTGATTATGAATCATTTGATACTTGTAAACCATGCCTCATGGGCAAGATGACTAAAACTCCATTCTCCGGAACAATGGAGCAAGCCAATGACTTATTGGAAATAATACATACCGATGTATGCGGTCCAATGAGTGTTGAGGCACGTGGCGGGTATCGTTATTTTGACCTTTGCAGATGATTTGAGCAGATATGGGTATATCTACTTAATGAAACAGAAGTTTGAAACATTTGAAAAGTTCAAAGAATTTCAGAGTGAAGTGGAGAATCATCGTAACAAGAAAAATAAAGTTTCTACAATCTGACTGCGGAGGTGAATTTTTGAGTTACAAGTTTGGCCTTCATATAAAACAATATGGAATAGTTTCACAACTCACGCCACCTGGAACACCATAGGGTAATGGTGTGTCCGAACGTCATAACCATACTTTATTAGATATGGTGCGTTCTATGATGTCTCTTACCGATTTACCACTATCATATTGGGGTTATGCATTAGAGACAGCTACATTCACGTTAAATAGGGCACCGTCTAAATCTGTTGAGACGACACCATATGAACTGTGGTTTGGCAAGAAACCTAAGTTGTCATTTCTTAAAGTTTAGGGTTGCGACATTTATGTCAAATGGCTTCATCCTGATAAGCTCGAACCCAAATCGGAGAAGTGCATCTTCATAGGATACCCTAAGGAATCAATTGGGTACACCTTCTACCACAGATCCGAAGGCAAGATCTTTGTTGCCGAGAATGGAACCTTTCTAGAGAAGGAGTTTCTCTCGAAAGAAGTGAGTGGGAGGAAAGTAGAACTTGATGAGGTAATTGTACCTTCTCTTGAATTGGAAAGTAGCACATTAGTGAAATCTGTTCGTGTGATGCCTACACCAACTAGAGAGGAAGGTAATGATGATGATCATGAAACTTCGGATCAAGTTACTACTGGACCTCATAGGTCGAACAAAGCATGTTCCAGACCAGAGTGGTACGGTAATCCTATCCTAGAAGTCATGTTATTAGACCATGGTGAACCTACGAACTATGAAGAAGCTATGATAAGCCCAGATTCCGACAGATGGCTTGAGGCCATGAAATCTGAGATAGGATCCATGTATGAGAACAAAGTGTGGACTTTGGTGGACTGCCCAATGAACGGCAAGCCATTGAGAATAAATGGATCTTCAAGAGGAAGATGGACACTGATGGTAGTGTTACTATCTACAAAGCTTGACTTGTCACAAAAGGTTTTTGAAAAGTTCATGGTGTTGACTACGATGAGATTTTCTCACTCATAGCGATGCTTAAGTCTGTCTGAATCATGTTAGCAATTACCGCATTTTATGAAATCTGGCAAATGGATGTCAAAACTGCATTCCTTAATGGATTTCTTACAGAAGAGTTGTATATGATGCAACCAAAAATGTTTTGTCGATCCTAAAGGTGCTAACAAAGTGTGCAAACTCCAGTGATCCATCTATGGACTGGTGCAAGCATCTCGGAGTTGGAATGTACACTTTGATAAGGGATCAAAGCATATGGTCAGACTTGAAGTGGATTTCTTAAAGAAGAGTTGTATATGATGCAACCAGAAATGTTTTGTCGATCCTAAAGGTGCTAACAAAGTGTGCAAACTCCAGTGATCCATCTATGGACTGGTGCAAGCATCTCGGAGTTGGAATGTATGCTTTGATAAGGGATCAAAGCATATGGCCAGACTTGAAGTGAAGACTGTATTTACAAGAAAGTGAGTGGGAGCTCTGTAGCATTTCTAATATTATATGTGGATGACATATTGTTGATTGGAAATGATATATAATTTCTGGATAGCATAAAGGATATTTGAATAAGAATTTTTCAATGAAAAACCTCGGTGAAGCTGCTTACATATTGATCATCAAGATCTATAGGGATAGATCAAGACGCTTAATAGGACTTTCACAAAGCACATACCTTGATAAATTTTTGAAGAAGTTCAAAATGGATCAATCAAAGAAAGGGTTCTTACCTGTGATCACTAGACAACGGTCAAAATTATCCTTAGAGGACTAAGGAAATATTTCTCGGTTATGGAGGTGACAAAGAGTTCATCATAAAGGGTTAGGTCGATGCAAGCTTTGACACTGATCCGGATGACTCTGAGTCTCAATCTGGATACATATTGAAAGTGGGAGCAATTAGCTAAAGTAGCTCTATGCAGAACATTGTAGACATAGAAATTTGCAAAATACATACGGATCTGAATGTGGTAGACCCATTGACTAAACCTGTCTCACAAGCAAAACATGATCGCACCTTAGTACTCTTTGGGCATTAATCACATGTCGATGTGAACTAGATTATTGACTCTAGTAAACCCTTTAGGTGTTGGTCACATGACGATGTGAACTATGGGTGTTAATCACATAAAGATGTGAACTATTGGTGTTAAATCACATGGCGATGTGAACTAGATTATTGACTCTAGTGCAAGTGGGAGACTAAAGGAAATATGCCCTAGAGGCAAAAATAAAGTTGTTATTTTATATTTCCTTATATCATGATAAATGTTTATTATTCATGCTAGAATTGTATTAACCAGAAACTTGATACATGTGTGGATACATAGACAAAACACTGTGTCCCTAGTAAGCCTATACTAGACTAGCTCGTTAATCAAGGATGGTTAAGTTTCCTAACCATGGACATGTGTTCTCATTTGATGAACGGGATCACATAATTAGGAGAATGATGTGATGGACAAGACCCATCCGTTAGCTTAGCATATTGATCATTCAGTTTTATTGCTATTGCTTTCTTCATGTCAAATACATATTCCTTCGACTATGAGATTATGCAACTCCTGGATACCGGAAAATTCCTTGTGTTGTATCAAACATCACAACGTAACTGGGTGATTATAAAGATGATCTACAGGTATCTCCGAAGGTATTTGTTGACTTGGAATAGATCGAGATTAGGATTTGTCACTCCGAGTATCAGAGATGTATCTCTGGGCCCTCTCGGTAATAGACATCATAAGCTTGCAAGCAAATGACTAAGGAGTTAGTCACAAGGCGATGTATTACCGAACGAGTAAAGAGACTTGTTGGTAATGAGATTGAACTAGGTATGAAGATACCGACGATCGAATCTCGGGCAAGTAACATATCGATGGATAGAGGGAATTGTGTATGTTGTCATTACGGTTCGACCGATAAAGATCTTCGTATAATATGTAGGAACCAATATGAGCATCCAGGTTCCGCTGTTGGTTATTGTCTGGGGAGGTGTCTCAGTCATGTCTACATAGTTCTCGAACCCATGTACACACGCTTAACGTTTGATGACGATTTTGTATTATATGAGTTATGTGATTTGGTGACCGAATGTTGTTCGGAGTCCTGGATGAGATCACGAACATGACGAGGAGTCTCAAAATGGTTGAGAGGTAAAGATTCATATATAGAATGATGATATCCGGACACCAGAAGTGTTCCGGGGGTATCGGGTACATATTGGGTCACCGGAAGGGGTTCTGGGCACCCCCCGGCAACTATATGGTCCTAATGGGCCAAGAGTGGGATAGACCAGCCCTAAGGGGCTGGTGTGCCCCCATATAGGCCGAATAGGAGGAGAAGGAAAGAGGGGGAAGAGAGAAGGAATGGGAGGGATTCGGCCTCCCCTTCTTTCACTCCTCCCTCCTCCTTCCTCCCCCTCCGGATGAATATGGAAGGGGGAGGCCGAATTGGGACGCGCCCAAGTAGGATTCCTCCTACTTGGGGCGCCCCCTTGGCTGCCTTTCCTCCCATCCAACCTATATATATATGTGGTGGGGGGGGGCACCGCAAGAACACACAATAACATATGTTAGCCATGTGCGGCGCCCCCCTCCACAGTTTATGCCTTCGGTCATATTCACGTAGTGCTTAGGCGAAGTCCTATGTGGATCACTTCACCATCACCATCACCATGCCGTCATGCCGACGGAACTCTCCCTCGACACTTTGCTGGATCAAGAGTTCGAGGGACGTCATCGAGCTGAACGTGTGCAGAACTCGGAGCTGCCGTACGTTCGGTGCTTGATCGGTCGGAACGAGAAGAAGTTCGACTACATCAACCGTGTTGTCAAACGCTTCCGCTTTCGGTCTATGAGGGTACGTGGACACACTCTCCCCCTCTCATTGCTATGCATCTCCTAGATAGATCTTGCACGAGCATAGGATTTTTTTGAATTGCATGTTACGTTTCCTAACAAAACTTATGTTCTAGACTACAAAATTTCAAATCTATTTTTAGTACATATACTCTCACATTGGATTCACAATAAAACATAGGCCGTTCTTATTTCCAATGAGGTCAACATAAATGGTAAAGGTTCCAAGTTTAGTGAGGTTTTTATGTAAACATAGTATTCGAGAAGACATTACTCGCCAGAGATTCGCAAAATCCAATACCACTAGGCACCAGCTAGGTTCATATAATCATATTTATCGAAAATAGGCAATAAGCCGAGCAAGCGCCAAAAAATACAGATTGAGTGCCGCATGCTAAGGTCTAAATTCTAAAATATTTAGTGCAATTACCAGAGGTGATTCAAGCATAGATTATTAATATAATAGAGTAGTTATATTAAAAGGGTCGAAAAACTAAAGCAAATAGTACTAACTTGCACCAGGCCCATCCTGAACTCTCTTGAATAATTGTTCAATAGAATCAACTCTTTTGTACCTCTCAGCACCCTTGAAAATTTTATTCAATCCTAAAGCATTTATTTTTCCAACCAAGGATGGTACAATTATCTCAAAACCACTCTGAGGGAACTTCAAATAGGCCGACGCAAGCCACATATAGCAAGTAAGCAGATCCATGTTATTTTGGTTGTTTAAGAAGAGATGATCATTCCAAGAGAATAAATAAAAATACCACACTTAAAACATTACTAAGAGCAAGTATAATAAGTTGACGTTAGCGGGGCGTAAGGATTAAAATATTATACTATTACTGAGTTGGAAGAGAGAAAAGTTACAACTGGATGTAGCACGAGGTCCAATAAGCTTTGTGAGATTGGAAGATGGGCCATATGTTGACACAGTAGTACTTTCTTATAATCAACTATTATACGTGTTGGCTATTATGTTGGCAATAAATGACATGGCAACATGTTATGGCCAGCACCTGGCTATATTATTAACCATGCTCTATCAGTTAGTTTCAGGAAGATGGAAAAATCTACTAGGTGAAATGACCTTGGACACATTTTGCGAAGGAAAATGCACCCCATTGACTACATCTTTGCACCGACCATTATCTTCATGTTCCGTTAATTCAATATATTTTGTTATTCTCATTAACACCAAACGCAGGGATACCCCATTTGGCCTGAAGAAGTTATCATACTTGATACTAATGTGATAACTAAGAGCATGTGAACAAGTGTAGGTTAGTATAGAAGCTAAAAACAGGATACAACCGACTTGTAGTTTGCGCCTTTATCTCTCACCCGTATGAGCTTCAAATAATGAGGGTTGGCCTAGATATTCCTATAAAATTCCAATTCACGACAAACAATGGATACATAATAAAAAAATGCATCCTTGACGGGGACATAGTGCACCACTCTATTGCAATGGTTATAATATTTTTTTATCCTTAGGTACCCATCAACCTTTCTATAAACAATGCAAGAGGAATCTATCAACAAAAAACACATTGATTGCTTGATGAAAATAAGTAAATAGCTCTTGCTCTCAACATACATGTCAACATAGTAGGCTACTCTAATCCCATCAAGAAAAATCTTAAATACCATCTGTGTAGCCCCGTATCCCTAGAAATGTGGATTACATGAGTTGGGCTATTATCTGTTTGTGTCATATGAGTTTACATGCCAATCCAACAAAAACATTTAAGGGAATGGTAAAAAAAGTTCAAACCAAACTCGTTCATATTTGTATGGGTGGTGATGGTCCACAGTTTTAGCCTCAAGCAATAAAATGTACTTAACACTTTCTTACATGTGGAGTCTACTCCATAGAATATTTGTTTGCTACTTTATAGTTGTGTGTATGTATATGTCACATTGTTATTGATTCCTGTAGATCTTTTCATAATACAGTCAACAACCATGTAATCCATATCATTCTACTGTTTTATCATTTACTAACTTTATGACATTTCTCCCGCAAGTTCGATTTTACCTTGTGAAAATAAGAGGGTAAACAACAAACTTGACATATCAATTGACCACCATAATTCATATCATCGGCTATGAAATTATGAACACTGATACTTCATGTGCGAACTGATACATCTCCATAGTATCTACTTTCCCAACACTTTTGCTCTTTCTTTGGACTCTAATTTACAACATTTGAATGAAACTAACCTAGACTGACACTGTTTTCAGCAAAACTACCACGGTGTTATTTGTGCAGTAATAAAATTTCTCAGAATCGGATGAAACTTAGCAGAGATTTTTTATTGAATAAATAAAAAAATTACTGGAACAAAGATCCATCGGAGGGGGCACCAATTGCTTACAAGGCAACATGGCGCACCTACCCCCAAGGGCGCGCTTTGATGCCTTGTGGGTCCCACAGGCGGCTATCTGATCTAATCTCAAGCCTATAAATTTCATTTCCTGAGAAAAAATAGTAGAAGAAGTTTCGTCGCATTTTACATTACGGAGATGCCACCACCTCCTGTTCTTCATCGGGAGGGCAATTTTGGAGTTTGTTCGGGGCTCCGGAGAGGCAGATTCGTCGCCATCATCATCACCAACTCTTCTTCATCAACAACTACATGATGCTCACCGCCATGAGTGAGTAATTCCTTTGTAGGCTTGCTGAACAGTGATTGATTAGATGAGATTTATCATATAATCGAGGTAATTTGTTAGGGCTTGATCCCTTGTATCCACTATGTTGTGAGATTGATGTTGCTATGACTTTTCTCTACTTAATGCTTGTCGCTAGGGCATGAGTGCCATGATTTCCAATATGAACCCTCTATGTTTTCATCAATATATTTTAGTTCTTGATCCTATCTGCTAGTTGCATGCACTCGTTATTGTTCTACTCCGTAGACCCTAAAGTGATAATAGTGGGGATACTCTGTGGGGATGAATGTAATTCGAGGAGTTCATGTATTCACCATGTGTTAATGCTTTGTTCCAGTTCTCTATTACACGAAGGCCTCAATATCCCTTCAATTTCCTTATGGACTCCATTGCCATGGGAGGGTAGGACAAAAGGTGTTATGCAAGTTCTTATTATAAGCATGTATGACTATATACGAAATACATGCCTACATTGAATTGATGAATTGGAGCTATTGTGTATCACTCTAGGTTGTGACTGTTACATGATGAATGTCATCCAAAAAAATATCCATTGCTAATCCAATGCCTACGCTTCTCTCATATTGATCTTTGCTAAGTTACTACTGTTGTTGCCGCTATTACAATCACTACAAATTGTGTCCGTTACCATTGTGTCGATGGTAAAACCGACATACCTCAGGGTAGGGGGTCCCGAGCTATGGATGTCAGATCAATGGTACCAGGAATGAAGGATAATATGTTTTACCCAGGTTCGGGCACTCTTTATCGAGGTAAAACCCTATGTCTTGCTCTTGTTTATATTGATGATGATGTATCGAGTACAATCTTGATCTACCTCGAGATCGTAAGGAGAGACCTAACTCTAGGGCTAGATGAATGTAATTGTGTTGAGATCCCCTCTACGGGATAAACCCTTTGGCTTATATACACACCAGGTACGTTATCTTACATGGTCGTGTTGGGGAATGCAATAATTTCAAAAAAATTCCTACGCACACACAAGATCATGGTGATGCATAGCAACGAGAGGGGAGAGTTTTGTCCACGTACCCTCGTAGACCGTAAGCAGAAGCGTTATGACAACGCAGTTGATGTAGTCGTACGTCTTCACGATCGACCGATCTAGTACCGATGATACGACACCTCCGTGATCTGCACACGTTCAGCTCGGCGACGTCTCGCAAACTCACGATCCAGTAGAGCTTCGAGGGAGAGCTTCATCAGCACGACGGCGTGATGACGGTGATGATGTTTCCATCGGAACAGGGCTTTGCCTAAGCACCGCTATGATATTACCGAGGTGGATTATGGTGGAGAGGGGCACCGCACACGGCTAAAGATCAATGATCAACTTGTGTGTCTATGGGGTGCCCCCTCCCCTGTATATAAAGGAGTGGAGGAGGGGGAGGGCAGGCCCTCCTATGGCGCGCCCCATGGGGAGTCCTACTCCCACCAGGAGTAGGATCCCCCATTCCCTAGTTGGACTAGGAGTGGAAAGAAGGGGGAGAGAGGGGGAAGGAAAAGGGGGGGCGGCCCCCACCCAATTCGGATTGGGCTTGAGGGGGGCACTCCCCCTCCTAGGCCTCCCTCTCTTCTCTCCCACTATGGCCCAATAAGGCCCATATACCTCCCGGGGGGTTCCGATAACCTCCCGGTGCTCCGATATAAGCCCAAACTCACCCGGAACCATTCCAACATCCAAATATAGTCATCCAATATATCGATTTTTATTTCTCGACCATTTTGAGACTCCTCGTCATGTCCGTGATCATATCCGGGACTCTGAACTACCTTCGGTACATCAAAACACATAAACTCATAATATCGATCATCACCGAACGTTAAGCGTGCGGACCCTACGGGTTCGCGAACTATGTAGACATGACCGAGATACGTCTCCGGTCAATAACCAATAACGGAACCTGGATGCTCACATTGGTTCCTACATATTCTACGAACATCTTTATCGATCAAACCGCATAACAATATATGTTGTTCCTTTGTCATCGGTATGTTACTTTCCCGAGATTCGATCGTCGGTATATCTCGTTATCGGCAAGTCTCTTTACTTGTTCCATAATGCTACACCCCATAACTAACTCATTAGCTACATTGCTTGCAAGGCTTATATTGATGTGCATTACCGAGAGGGCCCAGAGAGACCTCTCCGACGATCGGAGTGACAAATCCTAATCTCGATCTATGTCAGCTCAACAAACACCATCGGAGACACCTGTAGAGCACCTTTATAATCACCCAGTTATGTTGTGATGTTTGGTAGCACACAAAGTGTTCCTCCGGTATTCAGGAGTTGCATGATCTCATAGTCATAGGAACATGTATCAGTTATGGAGAAAGCACTATCAACAAACTAAACGATCATCGTGCTAAGCTAACGGATGGGTCAAGTCAATCACATCATTCTCTAATGATGTGATCCCTTTAATCAAATGACAACTCATGTCTATGGTTAGGAAACATAACCATCATTGATTCAACGAGCTAGTCAAGTAGAGGCAAACTAGTGACACTCTGTTCACACATGTACTAAGTTTCCGGTTAATACAATTCTAGCATGAATAATAAACATTTATCATGATATAAGGAAATAAATAATAACTTTATTATTGCCTCTCTAGGGCATATTTCCTTCAGTATCCCACTTTCTCTAGAGTCAATCATCTAGTTCACATCGTCATGTGATTTAACACCAATAGTTCACATCTTTATGTGATTAGTTCACATCTCCATGTGACTACTACCCAAACGGTTTACTAGCGTCAATAATCTAGTTCACATCGCTATGTGATTAACACCCAAATAGTGATCATGTTTTGCTTATGAGAGAAGTTTAGTCTACGGGTCTGTAACATTCAAATCAGTATGTATTTTGCTAATTTCTATGTCTACAATACTCTACACGGAGCTACTCTAGCTAATTGCTCCCACTTTCAATATGTATCTAAATCGAGACTTAGAGTCATCTAGATCGATGTAAAAAGCTTGCATCGACGTAACTCTTTACGACAAACTCTTTTATCACCTCCATAACCGAGGAATATTTCCTTAGTCCTCTAAGGATAATTTTGGCCGCTGTCCAGTGATCTACTCGATCACTATTATACTCCCTTGCCAAAATCATGCTAAGGTATACAATAGGACTGGTACACAGCATATCATACTTTATAGAACCTATGACTGAGGCATTGGGAATGACTTTTCATTCTCTTTCTATTTTCTACTGTGGTCGAGTTTTGAGTCTTTACTCAACTTCACACCTTGCAACACAGGCAAGAACTCCTTCTTTGACTGTTCCATTTTGAACTACTTCAAAATCTTGTCAAGGTATGTACTCATTGAAAAATCTTATCAAGCGTCTTGATCTATCTCTATAGATCTTGATGCTCAATGTTTAAGCAGCTTCACCGAGGTCTTTATTTGAAAAATTCTTATTCAAGTATCCTTTTATGCTATCTAGAAATTCAGTATAATTTCTGATCAACAATATGTCATCCACATATAATATCAGAAATGCTACACCACTCACTTTCTTGTAAATACAGGCTTCTCCAAAAGTCTGTATAAAACTATATGCTTTGATCAACTCATCAAAGTGTATATTCCAACTCCGAGATGCTTGCACCAGTCCATAGATGGATCGCCGGAGATTGCACACTTTGTTAGCACCTTTAGGATTGACAAAACTTTCTTGTTGTATCATATACAACTCTTCTTTAAGAAATCCATTAAGGAATGCCATTTTGACATCCGTTTTCCAGATTTAATAAAATGTGGCAATTGCTAACATGATTCGGACAAACTTAAGCATCGCTACGAGTGAGAAAATCTCATCGTAGTCAACACCTTGAACTTGTCGAAAACCTATTTGCGACAATTTGAGCTTTGTAGATAGTAACACTACTATCAGCGTCCGTGTTCCTCTTGAAGATCCATTTATTCTCAATGGCTCGCCAATCATTGGGCAAGTCAATCAAAGTCCATACTTTGTTCTTTATACGTGGATCCCATCTCAGATTTCATGGCCTTAAGCCATTTCGTGGAATCTGGGCTCATCATCGCTTCCTCATAGTTCGTAGGTTCGTCATGGTCTAGTAACATGACTTCTAGAAAGGATTACCGTACCACTCTGGTTGTCCTATGAGGTTTGGTAGTAACTTGATTTGAAGTTTCATGATCATCATTAGCTTCCTCACTAATTGGCGTAGAAATCAATAGAACTGATTTCTATGATGAACTACTTTCCAATTCGGGAGAAGGTACAATTACCTCATCAAGTTCTACATTCCTCCCACTCTCTTCTTTCGAAAGAAACTTCTTGTCTAGAAAGGATCCACTCTTAGCAACAAAGATCTTGCCTTCCGGATCTGTGATAGAAGGTGTACCCAACAATTTCTTTTCTGTATCCTATGAAGACGCACTTTTCCGATTTGGGTTTGAGCTTATCAGGCTGAAACTTTTTCACATAAGCATCACAACCCAAACTTTAAGAAATGACAACTTAGGTTTCTAGCCAAACCATAGTTCATACGGTGTCGTCTCAACGGATTATACGGTGCCCTATTTAACGTGAATGTAGCTGTCTCTAATGCATAACCCCAAAATGATAGTGGTAAAACAGTAAGAGACATCATAGATTGCACTATATCTAATAAAGTACGGTTATGACGGTCGGACACACCATTATGCTGTGGTGTTCCAAGTGGCATGAATTTGTGAAACTATTCCACATTGTTTTATTTGAAGACCAAGCTTGTAACTCAAATATTCATCTCCATGATGAGATCGTAGAAACTTTATTTTCTGTTTACGATGATTTGTTCAAATGTTTCAGACTTATGTTTCATCAAGTAGATATACCCTTATCTGCTCAAATCATCTGTGAAGGTCAGAAAATAACGATACCCGCCGCAAGCCTCAACACTCTTCGGACCGCATACATCAGTATGTATTATTTCCAATAAGTCAGTTGCTCGCTCCATTGTTCCGGAGAACGGAGTGTTAGTCATCTTGCCCATGAGGCATGGTTCGCAAGCATCAAGTGATTCATAATCAAGTGATTCCAAAAGCCCATCTGCATGGAGTTTCTTCATGCGCTTTACACCAATATGACCTAAACGGCAGTGCCACAAATAAGTTGCACTATCATTATTAACTTTGCATCTTTTGGCTTCAATATTATGAATATGTGTATCACTACAATTGAGATTCAATAAACCATTTATATTGAGTGTATGACCATAGAAGGTTCTATTCATGTAAATAGAACAACAATTATTCTTTGACTTAAATGAATAACCGTATTGCAATAAACATGATCCAATCATATTCATGCTCAACACAAACACCAAATAACATTTATTTTAGGTTCAACACTAACCCCGAAGGTAAAGGGAGTGTGCGATGGTGATCTTATCAACCTTGGAATCACTTCCAACACACATCATCACATCGTCCTTAACTAGTCTTTGTTTATTTTGCAACTCCCATTTCGAGTCACTACTCTTAGCAACTGAACCAGTATCAAATACCGAGGGGTTGCTATAAACACTAGTAAAGTACACATCAATAACATGTATATCCAATATACCTTTGTTCAGTATGCCATCCTTCTTATCCGCCAAGTATCTAGGGCAATTCCACTTCTAGTGACCATTTCCTTTATAGTAGAAGCACTCAGTTTCAGGCTTGGGTCTAGCTTTGGGCTTCTTCATGGGAGTGACAACTTGCTTGCCATTATTCTTGAAGTTCCCTTTCTTTCCCTTGCCCTTTTACTTGAAACTAGTGATCTTGTCAACCATCAACACTTGATTGTTTTCTTGATTTCTACCTTCGCTGATTTCAGCATCGCGAAGAGCTTGGGAATTACTTTTGTCATTCCTTGCATATTATAGTTCATCATGAAGTTCTAGTAACTTGGTGATAGTGACTAGAGAACTCTGTCAATCACTATTTTATCTGGAAGATTAACTCCCACTTGATTCAAGCAATTGTAGTACTCAGACAATCTGAGCACATGCTCATTGGTTGAGCTATTCTCCTCCATCTTGTAGGCAAAGTATTGTCAGAGGTCTCATACCTCTCGACACAGGCATGAGTCTCAAATACTAGTTTCAACTCTTGGAACATCTTATATGTTCCATGGCGTTCAAAACATTTTTGAAGTCCCGGTTCTGAGCCGTAAAGCATGATGCACTAAACTATCAAGTAGTCATCATACCGAGCTTTGCCAAACGTTCATAACGTCTGCATCTGCTCCTGCAATAGGTCTGTCACCTAGCGGTGCATCAAGGACATAATTCTTCTGTGTAGCAATGAGGATAATCCTCAGATCACGGACCTAGTCCGCATCATTGCTACTATCATCTTTCAACTTATTTTTCTCTAGGAACATATCAAAAATAAAACAGGGAAGCTATACGCGAGCAATTGATCTACAACATAGATATGCAAATACTATCAGGTACTAAGTGCATGATAAATTCAAGTTCAATTAATCAAATTATTTAATCCCACTTAGATAGACATCTCTCTAATCATATAAGTGATCACGTGATCCATATCAACTAAACCATGTCTGATCATCACGTGAGATGGAGTAGTTTTCAATGGTGAACATCACTATGTTGATCATATCTACTATATGATTCACGCTCGACCTTTCGGTCTCTAGTGTTCTGAGGCCATATCTGCATATGCTAGGTTCGTCAAGTTTAAACCGAGTATTCTGCGTGTGCAAAACTGGCTTGCACCCGTTGTATGTGAACGTAGAGCTTATCACACCCGATCATCACGTGGTGTCTCGGCACGACGAACTGTAGCAACGGTGCATACTCAAGGAGAACACTTATACCTTGAAATTTAGTGAGAGATCATCTTATAATTCTACCATCGAACTATGCAAAATAAGATGCATAAAGGATAAACATCACATGCAATCAATATAAGTGATATGATATGGCCATCATCATCTTGTGCCATTGATCTCCATCTCCAAAGCACCGTCATGATCACCATCGTCACCAGCTTGACACCTTGATCTCCATCGAAGCATTGCTGCCGTCTCTCCAACTATTGCTTCTACGACTATCGCTACTGCTTAGTGATAAAGTAAAGCAATTACATGGCGATTACATTTCATACAATAAAGCGACAACCATATGGCTCCTGCTAGTTGCCGATAACTGTGTTACAAAACATGATCATCTCATACAATAAAATTTAGCATCATGTCTTGACCATATCACATCACAACATGCCCTGCAAAAACAAGTTAGACGTCCTCTACTTTGTTATTGCATGCTTTACGTGGCTGCTACAGGCTGAGCAAGAACCGTTCTTACCTATGCATCAAAAAACCACAACACGGTATAGTGATTGCTTTTTTATCTTCAGAAAGAACCCTGTTCATTGAATCTGATTCAACTAAAGCTGGAGAAATAGACAACCACTAGCCACCTGTGTGCGAAGCACGTCGGTAGAACCTGTCTCGCGTAAGCGTACGCGTAATGTCAGTCTGGGCCGCTTCATCCAACAATGCCACTGAATCAAGAATCAACTAGTGATGGAAAGCAATATGTATATACCCACGCCCACAAGTCCTTTGTGTTCTACTCGTGCATATAACATGTACGCATAAACCTGGCTCGGAGGCCACTGTTGGGGAACGCAGTAATTTCAAAAAAATTCCTAGGCGCATGCAAGATCATGGTGATGCATAGCAACAAGAGGGGAGAGTGTTGTCCACGTACCCTCGTAGACCGTAAGCGGAAGCATTATGACAACGGGTTGATGTAGTCATACGTCTTCACGATCTAGTACCGAAGATACGACACCTCCGTGATCTGCACATGTTCGGCTCAGTGACGTCCCGTGAACTCATGATCCAGTAGAGCTTCGGCGGAGAGCTTCATCAGCACGACGGCATGATGACGGTGATGATGCTGCTACCGGAACAGGGCTTCGCCTAAGCACCGCTACGATATTACCGAGGTGGATTATGGTGGAAGGGGGCACCGCACACGGCTAAAGATCAATGATCAACTTGTGTGTCTATGGGGTGCCCCCTCCCCCGTATATAAAGGAGTGGAGGAGGGGGAGGGCCGGCCCTCCTATGGCACGCCCCATGGGGAGTCCTACTCCCACCGGGAGTAGGGATGGCAGTTTTGCCCATGGGTATGGGTACCCGCGGGTACCCTACATGAAAACAATGGGCATGGGCAAGACTTGAAGAGATTTTCTACCCACGGGTAATGGATTCCCATACCCGCAAAATATATTGGTAGGGCATGTGTAAGAAATTGTGCCCATGGGTAACCCAATGGATACCCAGAAAAAAAAAGAAAATTACTCCTATGACATGTGGGGTTAACATCCAACTCATATGGTCCAACCCTAAATCTTGTATTCCTTAAACAAGTCATAGCTCGTAGGCTCATAATCACCTACTCTCCACTCCTCATACATCTTATGTGACTCCTAAAAAAGATGAAATATCGACTCTTCGCTACCAGACTCTTGTCGAACACTTGATCGAGCAATCCCCAATTCCCACCACCGCCTTCCACTACGTTGGCCTTCCACCAACCGCTGCTCATACTCCCCTGATGCCTCCAAGAGGCCACCCACTGGAGGAGGCCACATACGTGCTATACTACTCTACCATGATCACTTGAATTTTGAACTCATTTCTCTACCTCTTAAGAATTTGAATGCTATATATATTGTACCCAATTGATACCCATTGGGTATAGGATACCCGTTGAGTATGGGCATGGGTGTCAGTTTATACCCATGGGTATTGAAGTGGGTGGGTATAAAAAGTTTCTATGGGTATGGGTTTGGGTAGAAGGAGGTTGTACCCGCCCATACCCTACCCATTACCATCCCTAACTGGGAGTAGGATTCCCCCCTTCCCTAGTTGGACTAGGAGTGGAAGAAAGGGGGAGAGAGGGGGAAGGTGTTGGGGAACATAGTAATTTCAAAAAATTTCCTACGCACACGCAAGATCATGGTGATGCACAACAACGAGAGGGGAGAGTGTTGTCTACGTACCCTCCTAGACCGGAAGCGTAAGCGTTAAAACAACGCGGTTGATGTAGTCGTACATCTTCACGGCCCGATCGATCAAGCACCAAAACTACGACACCTCTGAGTTTTTGCACACATTCAGCTCGATGACGATCACCGGACTCCGATCCAGCAAAGTGTCAGGGATGAGTTCCGTCAGCATGACGGCATGGTGACGATCTTGATGTTTTACCGTTGCAGGGCTTCGCCTAAGCACCGTTACAATATTATCGAGGATTATGGTGGAGGGGGGCACCGCACACGGCTAAGAGATCAATGATCAATTGTTCTCTCTGGGGTGCCCCCTTGCCCCCATATATAAAGGAGTGGAGGAGGGTGGCGCGCCCAAGGGGGGGAGTCCAACTCCCACCGGGAGTAGGACTCCCCTTTTTCCTATTAGGAGTAGGAGAGGGAAGGAAGAGGAAGGAGGGAGGAAGGAAAGGGGGGCCGGCCCCCCTCCCAATTGGGATTGGGCTTGGGGGGGGCGCCCCCTCCCTTTCTCCTTTCCCCTCCTTTCCACTAAGGCCCAATAAGGCCCATATACCTCCCGGGGGGTTCCGATAACCTCCCAGTGATCCGGTATTGTCCCAATCTTACCCTGAACCTTTCCAGTGTCCAAATATAGTCGTCCAATATATCGATCTTTATGTCTTGACCATTTTGAGACTCCTTGTCAAGTCTGTGATCACATCCAGACTCCGAACAACCTTCGGTACATCAAAATATATAAACTCATAATGAAACTATCATCATAACGTTAAGCGTGCGGACCCTACGGGTTCGAGAACAATGTAGACATGACCGAGACACGTCTCCGGTCAATAACCAATAGCGGAACCTGGATGCTCATATTGGCTCCTACATATTCTACGAAGATCTTTATCGGTCAGACCGCATAACAACATACGTTGTTCCCTTTGTCATTGGTATGTTACTTGCCCGAGATTCGATCGTCGGTATCTCAATACCTAGTTCAATCTCGTTACCGGCAAGTCTCTTTACTCGTTCCGTAATACATCATCTTGCAACTAACTTATTAGTTGCATTGCTTGCCAGGCTTAAGTGATGTGTATTACCGAGAGGGCCCAGAGATACCTCTTCGACAATCGGAGCGGCAAATCCTAATCTCGAAATATGCCAACCCAACATGTACCTTTGGAGACACCTGTAGAGCACCTTTATAATCACCCAGTTATGTTGTGACGTTTGGTAGCACACAAAGTGTTCATCCGGTAAACGGGAGTTGCATAATCTCATAGTCATAGGAACATGTATAAGTCATGAAGAAAGCAATAGCAACATACTAAACGATCGGGTGCTAAGCTAATGGAATGGGTCATGTAAATCACATCATTCTCCTAATGATGTGATCCCGTTAATCAAATGACAACTCATGTCTATGGTTAGGAAACATAACCATCTTCGATTAATAAGCTAGTCAAGTAGAGGCATACTAGTGACACTTTGTTTGTCTATGTATTCACACAAGTATTATGTTTCCGGTTAATACAATTCTAGCATGAATAATAAACATTTATCATGATATAAGGAAATAAATAATAACTTTATTATTGCCTCTAGGGCATATTTCCTTCAGTCTCCCACTTGCACTAGAGTCAATAATCTAGATTACACAGTAATGATTCTAACACCCATGGAGCCTTGGAGCTGATCGTGTTTTGCTCGTGGAAGAGGCTTAGTCAATGGGTCTGCTACATTCAGATCCGTATGTATCTTGCAATCTCTATGTCTCCCACCTGGACTAGACCCCGGATGGAATTGAAGCATCTCTTGATGTGCTTGGTTCTCTTGTGAAATCTGGATTCCTTTGCCAAGGCAATTGCACCAGTATTGTCAAAAAAGTTTTCATTGGACCCGATGCACTAGGTATGACACCTAGATCGGATATGAACTCCTTCATCCAGACTCCTTCGTTTGCTGCTTCCGAAGCAGCTATGTACTCCGCTTCACATGTAGATCCCGCCATGACGCTTTGTTTAGAACTGCACCAACTGACAGCTCCACCGTTTAATGTAAATACGTATCCGGTTTGCGATTTAGAATCGCCCGGATCAGTGTCAAAGCTTGCATCAATGTAACCATTTATGATGAGCTCTTTGTCACCTCCATATACGAGAAACATATCCTTAGTCCTTTTCAGGTATTTCAGGATGTTCTTGACCGCTATCCAGTGATCCACTCCTGGATTACTTTGGAACCTCCCTGCTAGACTTATAGCAAGGCACACATCAGGTCTGGTACACAACATTGCATACATGATAGAGCCTATGGCTGAAACATAGGGAACATCTTTCATTTTCTCGCTATCTTCTGAAGTGGTCGGGCATTGAGTCTTACTCAACTTCGCACCTTGTAACACAGGCAAGAATCCTTTCTTTGCTTGATCCATTTTGAACTTCTTCAAAACTTTGTCAAGGTATGTGCTTTGTGAAAGTCGAATTAAGCGTCTTGATCTATCTCTATAGATCTTAATGCCCAATATGTAAGCAGCTTCACCGAGGTCTTTCATTGAAAAACTCTTATTCAAGTATCCCTTTATGCTATCCAGAAATTCTATATCATTTCCGATTAGCAATATGTCATCCACATATAATATCAGAAATGCTACAGAGCTCCCACTCACTTTCTTGTAAATACAGGCTTCTCCAAAAGTCTGTACAAAACCAAATGCTTTGATCACACTATCAAAGCATTTATTCCAACTCCGAGATGCTTGCACCAGTCCATAAATGGATCGCTGGAGCTTGCACACTTTGTTAGATTCTTTTGGATCGACAAAACCTTCCGGCTGCATCATATACAACTCTTCTTCCAGAAATCCATTCAGGAATGCAGTTTTGACATCCATCTGCCAAATTTCTAAATCATAAAATGCGGCAATTGCTAACATGATTCGGACAGACTTAAGCATCGCTACAGGTGAGAAGGTCTCATCGTAGTCAATTCCTTGAACTTGTCGAAAACCTTTTGCGACAAGTCGAGCTTTGTAGACAGTAACATTACCGTCAGCGTCAGTCTTCTTCTTGAAGATCCATTTATTTTCAATTGCTTGCCGATCATTGGGCAAGTCAACCAAAGTCCACACTTTGTTCTCATACATGGATCCCATCTCAGATTTCATGGCTTCAAGCCATTTTGCGGAATCTGGGCTCACCATTGCTTCTTCATAGTTCGTAGGTTCATCATGATCTAGTAGCATGACTTACAAAACAGGATTACCGTACCACTCTGGTGCGGATCTTATTTTGGTTGATCTACGAGGTTCAGTAGTAACTTGTTCTAAAGTTTTATGATCATCATCATTAGCTTCCTCACTAATTGGTGTAGGTGTCACAGAAACCGGTTTCTGTGATGTACTACTTTCCAATAAGGGAGCAGGTACAATTACATCATCAAGTTCTACTTTCCTCCCACTCACTTCTTTCGAGAGAAACTCCTTCTCTAGAAAGGATCCATTCTTAGCAACAAATGTCTTGCCTTCGGATCTGTGATAGAAGGTGTACCCAACAGTCTCCTTCGGGTATCCTATGAAGACACATTTCTCCGATTTGGGTTCGAGCTTATTAGGTTGAAGCTTTTTCACATAAGCATCGCAGCCCCAAACTTTCAGAAACGACAACTTTGGTTTCTTGCCAAACCATAGTTCATAAGGCGTCATCTCAACGGATTTTTATGGTGCCCTATTTAGCGTGAATGCGGACGTCTCTAAAGCATAACCCCGAAACAATAGCGGTAAATCTGTAAGAGACATCATAGATCGCACCATATCAAGTAAAGTACGATTACGACGTTCGGACACACCATTACGCTGTGGTGTTCCGGGTGGCGTGAGTTACGAAACTATTCCGCATTGTTTCAAATGTAAACCAAACTCGTAACTCAAATATTCTCCTCCACGATCGGATCGTAGAAACTTTATTTTCTTGTTACGATGATTTTCAACTTCACTCTGAAATTCTTTGAACTTTTCAAATGTTTCAAGCTTATGTTTTATTAAGTAGATATACCCATATCTACTTAAATCATATGTGAAGGTGAGAAAATAATGATATCCGCCATGAGCTTCAACATTCATTGGACCACATACATCTGTATGTATGATTTCCAACAAATCTGTTGCTCTCTCCATAGTATCGGAGAACGGTGTTTTAGTCATCTTGCCCATGAGGCATGGTTCGCAAGTACCAAGTGATTCATAATCAAGTGGTTCCAAAAGTCCATCAGTATGGAGTTTCTTCATGCGCTTTACACCGATATGACCTAAACGGCAGTGCCACAAATAAGTTGCACTATTATTATCAACTCTGCATCTTTTGGCTTCAACATTATGAATATGTGTATCACTACTATCGAGATTCATCAAAAATAGACCACTCTTCAAGGGTGCATGACCATAAAAGATATTACTCATATAAATAGAACAACCATTATTCTCTGATTTAAATGAATAACCGTCTTGCATCAAACAAGATCCAGATATAATGTTCATGCTCAACGCTGGCACCAAATAACAATTATTTAGGTCTAATACTAATCCCGATGGTAGATGTAGAGGTAGCGTGCCGACCGCGATCACATCGACTTTGGAACAATTTCCCACGCGCATCGTCACCTCGTCCTTCGCCAGTGTTCGCTTAATCCATAGTCCCTGTTTCGAGTTGCAAATATTAGCAACAGAACCAGTATCAAATACCCAGGTGCTACTGCGAGCTCTAGTAAGGTACACATTAATAACATGTATATCACATATACCTTTGTTCACCTTGCCATCCTTCTTATCCGCCAAATACTTGGGGCAGTTCCGCTTCCAGTGACCAGTCTGCTTGCAGTAGAAGCACTCAGTTTTAGGCTTAGGTCCAGACTTGGGTTTCTTCTCCTAAGCAGCAACTTGCTTGCTGTTCTTCTTGAAGTTCCCCTTCTTCTTCCCCTTGCCCTTTTTCTTGAAACTAGTGGTCTTGTTGACTATCAACACTTGATGCTCCTTCTTGATTTCTACCTCCGCAGCTTTTAGCATTGCGAAGAGCTCGGGAATTGTCTTATCCATCCCTTGCATATTATAGTTCATCACGAAGCTCTTGTAGCTAGGTGGAAGTGATTGGAGAATTCTGTCAATGACGCAATCATCCGGAAGATTAACTCCCAGTTGAATCAAGTGATTATTATACCCAGACATTTTGAGTATATGCTCACTGACAGAACTATTCTCCTCCATCTTGCAGCTATAGAACTTATTGGAGACTTCTTATCTCTCAATCCGGGCATTTGCTTGAAATATTAGCTTCAACTCCTGGAACATCTCATATGCTCCATGACGTTCAAAACGTCGTTGAAGACCCGGTTCTAAGCCGTAAAGCATGGCACATTGAACTATCGAGTAGTCATCAGCTCTGCTCTGCCAGACGTTCTTAACGTCGTCAGTTGCATCAGCAGCAGGCCTGGCACCCAGCGGTGCTTCCAAGACGTAATTCTTCTGTGCAGCAATGAGGATAATCCTCAAGTTACGGACCCAGTCTGTATAATTGCTACCATCATCTTTCAACTTTGCTTTCTCAAGGAACGCATTAAAATTCAACGGAACAACAACACGGGCCATCTATGTACAATTAAACATAAACAAGCATGATACTATCAGGTACTAAGTTCATGATAAATTTAAGTTCAATTAATTACTTAAGAACTCCCACTTAGAAAGACATCCCTCTAATCTTCTAAGTGACCACATGATCCAAATCAACTAAACCATAACCGATCATCACGTGAAATGGAGTAGTTTTCAATGGTGAACATCACTATGTTGATCATATCTACTATATGATTCATGCTCAACCTTTCGGTCTCAGTGTTCCGAGGCCATATCTGCATATGCTAGGCTCGTCAAGTTTAACTTGAGTATTCTGCGTGTGCAAAACTGGCTTGCACCCGTTGTAGATGGACGTAGAGCTTATCACACCCGATCATCACGTGGTGTCTGGGCACGACGAACTTTGGCAACGGTGCATACTCAGGGAGAACACTTTTATCTTGAAATTTAGTGAGAGATTATCTTATAATGGTACCGTCAATCAAAGCAAGATAAGATGCATAAAAGATAAACATCACATGCAATCAATATAAGTGATATGATATGGCCATCATCATCTTGTACTTGTGATCTCCATCTCCGAAGTACCGTCATGATCACCATCGTCACCGGCATGACACCTTGATCTCCATCATAGCATTGTTGTCGTCTCGCCAATCTTATGCTTCCACGACTATCGCTACCTCTTAGTGATAAAGTAAAGCATTACAGCGCGATTGCATTGCATACAATAAAGCGACAACCATATGGCTCCCGCTAGTTGCCGATAACTCAGTTATAAAACATGATCATCTCATACAATAAAATTTACCATCATGTCTTGACCATATCACATCACAATATGCCCTGCAAAAACAAGTTAGACATCCTCTACTTTGTTGTTGCAAGTTTTACGTGGCTGCTACGGGCTTAGCAAGAACCGTTCTTACCTACGCATCAAAACCACAACGATAGTTTGTCAAGTTGATGCTGTTTTAACCTTCACAAGGACCGGGCGGAGCCACACTCGGTTCAACTAAAGTTGGAGAAATTGACACCCGTCAGCCACCTGTGTGCAAAGCACGTCGGTAGAACCAAAGTATGCCATGTTGGTAAGCAGTATGACTTATATCGCCCACAACTCACTTGTGTTCTACTCGTGCATAACATCAACACATAAAACCTAGGCTCGGATGCCACTATTGGGGAAAGTAGTAATTTCAAAAAATTTCCTACGCACACTGTCGGATTTCGGGTTCCGGCAGACCCTTAAGGTTCGAACTCTGGGGTGCGCGCGGAGATTACGCCTTCTACCTCTCCGTCTCACAAGGATCTAGACTACTGAAAGAACTGCACAAGAGGCACAAGGTTTATACTGGTTCGGGCCACCATTGTGGTGTAATACCCTACTCCAGTGTGTGGTGGGTGGATTGCCTCTTGGGGCTGATGATGATGAACAATACAAGGAAGAACAGCCTCGCGAGGGTCTGCTCTTGGCTGGGGCGATGAACTGCTGGGAGGAGTTCAGCCACCTTTCTCTCTCTCTCTCTATGCTTCTAACCAACTAATTTCCCAACAACCGAACCCCCGTGTTCTGTGGGTGGCTGGTCCTATTTATAGAGGCCCTGGTCCTCTTCCCAAATATTGAGCGGGAAGGGAGCCAACAATGGCGGGCTAATTTGAAGGGGGACAACAAGTATCAGCTATCCTGACAAAAGCAGTCTTCGCCTGCGCAAAGCTCTGGTGATGACGCCGTCTAGGGCTCCACGGTGACCTCCGTCTCATAGTCCTCCTGGTCTTGGTCTCGTTCCACTGAAATGGCAACCTTTGCCTGATGCCTTGGTACTCCGCGGCTGCGCTTGCTCCCTTTGCACCAAAGAGGAAAGGAGGACGCTGCGCAGGCTGGCACCCGCCTGGCGCCTTGAGTCGTCATGGCTTGTATCACGGGCACCTCGCGAGGTACCCCGCCTCGGTTTCTCCGCCTCCTCGCGAGCCAGCCTGACAAGGCCGTGCCTAAGGAAGCTTCGTGTCGTCCGCCCCGCGAGGCTTGGCCCCTCGCGAGGGTCTTGAGTCTCGTGTTGGTGAAGATGGGCCGTGCTGGGCCCCTTTGAGCCACGCCGCAGGCCACATGCAGGCAAGTCTGGGGACCCCCGTTCCCAGAACGCCGACAGTAGCCCCCGGGCCCAAGGGGCACCCGGGCTTGGCCGTGCTGAGAGGCGAAAGGGCAAGGGCGAAGCGCCGCGGGCCCTAACAGCCTACGGCCTTGGGCGCCGCGTGGCGGTTGATTGGACGTGGGCGGCACTGTTTCCCCACGCCTCCTTATTCTGCGCCCTGCTAGGCAGACTTGTATTTGTACACAGCCGCTCCCCTTCCTGTTGCTCGGGCGTCCCCTGTTCTTCCTTCCTTCGAACGCCAGCCCCTGCTTCCAATCCAATCTCAAACCTTCCCCCTCCTTTCCATCGCCATGGCTCCGACGAAGAAGGAGAGAGGGCAGAAACCCAGGCCCCCATCTTGTGTGCCACCATCGGTGGCCCCCGCCGTCGGCCGGTCGACCATACTCGATCGAGAGTGCCTGGGCAAGGTCAGCTTGGCTCTGGCCACCATCTTCAATGAGTGCGGGAGGACGATGGCCTGGCCCGCGCCCCACTTCTCCACCGACAGGATAGCTACCGAGGTCCCATGTTTTGATGACGCCCTGTGGGCGGGTCTGGTTCGCCCCTTTTCCGATTTCTTCAACGCCGTACTCTCCCACTATCAGATCCACATGATGCATCTAAGTCCTGAGTCCATCACCCTCCTTTCGGTCTTCGCCTTTGTTTGCGAAGCCATGGTGGGCATCCCTCCTTCGGTTGCCTTGCTGTGCCTTTTCTTCTTGCTGCATATCGTCGACCCTACCCAATGCTGGGCGTGCGTGAGCTTCGCTGCTGAGCCTGAGACTGCGGCCTCTGGGATTGACTTCAAGCTTCCCCTACCTGCAGTTGGGTTCGGCGAGCGGTGGCTGTACGTGGACATAGGGGTGCCCAGCCCCCTGCTATCGGGGCCGACCTCGCCTGCTGTCCCCAATTCGGGTTGGGGCCAGGAGACGCTTGAGAGCCCCCGGCTCGTCTTTGTCTGGCGCCGCTTTGCGCTCTTGAGGTCTCTTGGCGTGACAGCGTCCAAGGTGGTGAAGGAGTTTCTGTTATGCCGTGTTGCTCCCCTTCAGCGCCACTCTCTCCGGATGTGGGCCTCCCGTGGGCGCGAGGATAACATGAGGCTCCAGGAAGAGGACCTGGCTCCTGAGGTGCTGAAGTCGGCGCTCTTGACCTTGGCCGGGGACCCCAACCCTGGCAGCGTCTGGCAGGGAGGAGTCTTGCTGTATCTCTGCCAGAGCAGGGTCGACTTCGTGAAGCAGATGCCCGTCTTTGATGAGTGTGGGCTGCGCCCCGCCGGCCTTCAGGGACCTCGTGAGAATCCAGTGGTGGTGACTTCCCTTCCAATCGGCCAAGGTGACTCCCCCTCAAGTGGCGGAGCAGGGAGGCGGGAGGCGCCGGAGGCCGAGGGGGCTCCCGATGAGGTGACAGCACCGGGCGGTGCTCTCGAGGGGACAACTTCTGGGACTCGTGCCGCTGAGGCTGAGGGTGGCAAGCAGCCGCTCCCAGCGCCCGGGGCTGAGGCCTCGGAGGCCCCAGCCACGCCTTCTGGCGAGGTGTTGAGCGGCACGCGCCAGGCAGGCGCCCCTGACGCGGATCGCTCCGATGCTCCATCTTCGCTGCAGGTTGATCCTTGCGCTCTTCTCTCGGGCTGCTTCCGCGTGGACTTTGAAGCCCTCCGGAGGAAAAGGGAGGCCCTGGGTGATGACTTACCTTGTCGCGTGCTGAAGCGCAGGAAGTACTTCGCCACTAACGAGTAAGTCTTCTCCCTTTCTGGCTCCTGATCCTCTTGTTGCTTTCACTGATCCTTGCTTCGCAGGCCCCTTCCGGCCGAGCTCGCGGAAGTAGCCGAGGTGCCGCCTCCCTTGCCTCGCCCCCTCTACCGTCCTCAAGTGCTCCGAGCAGCTCTGCCCTTGTGGTGATGGCGAGTGAAGGGGTGGACCATCCCGAGGTGCACTGCGGCCCTTCATTCCCCCCGATTTTCCTTCGCGGGCCCTCTCGAGGCATAGCCAGCCTGCCGTGGGTTTCTCGTTTGGTCGTGGACTACGACTGGTTGAGGCGCCCCCCGCGCCCTTCATCTGGAGACGGGCTAGCTCCAGGCTGGGCTTCTGGTGCGGCGTGCCCGGCCGTTGCGAGGGTGGCAGCCCCCAGCCCCCAGCTCGGAGGGGGAACGATGATTCGTGGCCCCCGACGCGTGCTTGGGGTAGATGATGGTGTGGAAGACGTGCTCGAGGCGCCCGGGAGCGCCGCGCTCGCCGCCAAGGGTTCCTTCAAAGGGCGACTGACGCGGTGAACCTGCTTGGGGAGGAGCTTGCTGACGAAGACGCGCGCCTGGAGGCCGAGGGCCTACGCCTGGCTTCAGGGAGGCGCGAGCTAGAGGCCGCCATCGCCCTCGCGCGCCGTCAGCGTGATTTTGACGATGAAGAGGCGAAGGCGTCGCTTGAGGCCTCTCGGGTGGCCCGATCCCAGGCTGCCGAGGAGGCCCGGAGAGCTGACCGACGGCGAGGGGTGGCGGAGGAGCGGGCTCGGGAGCTCCTGGCCTGGTGCCACTCACTGGAGGAGCAAGTGGAGCTGCGCGAGTCGGCCCTTGCGTCGATGCGGGTGGCCTCCGGCGACCCAGCCGAGCACCAGAAGCATGAAGAGGCGTTGATACTGGAAGCTGCCGAACGCACCCGTGAGTACGAGCGGCTGGAGACGAGGGAACGCTTGGTGACACAGGCGGAGGACGATGTCGCCGCACGGTAAGCTCGTGTCCTGGAAGAGGTCAGACGTCGGGTGGCGATGGCGCGCCAAGACCTCGAGCGCGAGTTCGAGGGGAGGCTGGAGTTGATCCGGGTCGAAGCTGAAGGGAGGACCGCAGCCTTGAGGGTCGAGCGGGAGGAGGCGACGCGGCTGGCCGACGCCTCCCGGGCCGCCCTTGAGGCAGCGCAAGGGGAGTTAGCCGCCTCCCAGGCCGAGATGCTCCGTCTTCGCCAGCGGGTGGAGGAAGCTGAGGGCGTCGCGCGCTAGAACACAGATGAGATATGCCAGCGGCAGGTCCTGGAGCACGTGCACGGCCCCATGCTTGCCATGCTCCGGGAGAGAGCTAGCGCAGCCTTGGGCAACATCTGTGAGGCGGCAGTTGGCGAGCCGCACACAGCCAACTATGCTGGCAACCTACAGTTCTTCACCACCGTGGTGACGTAGCTAGAGGCGCGGTCGGCCAGGGCCGACAGGTTGGTGGAAGAGAGGAGCCGCGCCCTGCTCGGGCGCGCCTTTTCCCGTGTCTTCAGTCATCTCCTGATCATGGATTCCCACTTCTATTTTGACGCCGTCATCGCCCCAGTTCCCCAGGCCGTCCGAGGCGATCTGGCACGCTGGGTGGAAGACAACGTGGACGCCCTTGTCAGGGCCTTCGCTTCGGATGATGACGACGTGATCGTGGCTGCTGACGAGGGCGGTGCGGCGAACGGCCCTGACACCGCTGGTGGCGACGCAAACAACGACGACGAGTTTGGCGACGCCAGCGACGGCTCGGGAGGTGCTTCCGAGGACGCATTGGGGGATTGGTCCGACTAAGTGTGTATCGTCCCTGTCTTTTTTACCCTGCATGGATAGAACTAAGGTTTTTGACCTGGTGGTTGTGAGAGCATTTTGGGAGGGGAAGCCCCTCATGTAAAACATGTGTTCATCATATTAGTAGTTGTCATATTGCATGAGCGCCCGCGCCTGGTGGTTGGCTGGTTTACCTTTGTTTCACGCAAGCCCCGAAGCAGCCTGTGGGAGGGCGTGATGTCTTGGGTGTTCTTTAGTTGAATCCGTAGGATATGAGAGTGTCGCCGGCGGGGAGCTTCACAGGCGTTGGCCTTTTCTCGGGCTCCGGGCCTTTTCCCAAATGCGACGGCTTCACAGGCACTCGCCTTGCTTCACAGGCTCTGGGCCTTTTCCTGAACGCAATAGCTTCACAGGCACTCGCCTTGCTTCACTGGCTCTGGGCCTTTTCCTGAATGCAATAGCTTCACAGGCACTCGCCTTGCTTCACAGGCTTTGGGCCTTTTCCTGAATGCAATAGCTTCACAGGCACTCGCCTTGCTTCACAGGCTCTGGGCCTTTTCCTGAATGCAATAGCTTCACAGGCACTTGCCTTGCTTCACAGGCTCTGGGCCTTTTCCTGAATGCAATAGCTTCATAGGCACTCGCCTTGCTTCACAGGCTCTGGGCCTTTTCCTGAATGCAATAGCTTCACAGGCGCTCGCCTTGCTTCACAGGCTCTGGGCCTTTTCAACTGGACAACCTCCGCAGGCACCCGAAAATCCTCCCGAGAGGGAGCAACATCGGCAGTTTGGGTTGCGCATGAGCCAGGCCTGACCCGACTCGCGAGGGGCTCGCGAGGGGAGGCAGCTGTGGCGAAGCGGTAACCAGAACGCGCGAAATGGCTCGAACGAGAATAAGCACCCCTTCCCCGAACACACGCAAATCTCAAATTCGAATCCAACTTAAATCCAGCGAGGGAAAAGATACAGCCAAAGGGAAAGGCAATGAAAGCAGACAAAAGGCCGCGTCCGGCACCTAATCTAGCCTTGGACGTCTTCTCACCAGCGCGGAGCTAAGTGCTGTCCACTGGGCGTGGGAGGGAGCCCCAGGGCCTGAGGCCGGCACCCCTGAGACTCCGGGGCGTGTACAGCCCCACTCATTATTACATGAGAGTGTCACGGGGCGGCGAGTTTCATAGGCACCGGGCCTTCTTCATAGGTACTGGCCTTGCTTCATATCGCCAGACGAGGGCCCCGCCTTGCGCCACACTCTAGTACCATCAGCAACGACCAGAACCCAGGACGCCGCCCGATGGGGTAGAGCGGTCACCAGCGGTTCCCTCGACGACCACGGGTCCTCTGCCAGGGGCAGGCCCTGAGGCACCTCCCCAGCAGAGGGCCTACCTCCTGAGAACACCTTGCTTCGAACGCCGCGGTGGTGATGTCGAATCTCGGCCCCTCTCCTGCAGCCCCCTGCGCCCTCCTCCCGAGGGGTAGGAGACTGTGGGAGCGGGGCAGCTGCTTGCTGCGGCGACCTGCACCTCCTGCGATCCATGGTTAGCGTATACCTGCTCCTGAAGAATTAGCGGTGCCCGATAATCGTTCCCTCCAGCGTGGCTAGTGGGACTGTCCCGGGGCTCCTGGAAAGGCTCGGCTTCTGGTGCCTCGTCCCCCTAGCTTGGGCCGAGGAGCGAGCCTTGTCCATTCTCGTGGGGGTGTCTTTGGTCCATCATGAGGGGCACGTATTCCTCTGGCGCTGTCACCCCGAATGCCACGCCGTAATGCCCCGCATGCCACGCGGTCCCTCCTATCACGCCCACTGCAGGGTGGCAGCGCGGCCGCCCACTGGGGCCGCGGGTCGCGTTGAGTCCTTCTTCTTCGCGGGCCGGGGGCGGGGGCAGCGCCGCCGCCGGTCCTGTGCTGACAGCTTCGCTAGCGTCGGAGTAGCCTTGGAGCCCGCGGGCACACGCGGAGCCCCGCGCGGGTCGCCCTGGGCTTGAGATGGGAGCTGGGTGGAGAAGGGGTGAGCTCCCGAGGCGGCGAAGCCCAGGAGCTCCGCCACTCGCTCCAGCAGCACGTCGTGGCCGCCCTCCAGCAGTCTGCACCGCAGCAGCTCTCGGGCCACCGTGAGCGCGGCCCTCGAGTTCGCCTGCTCCCGGCGGGTGTACGGTGTCATGGTCGCGGCGTGATTGGAGGCCCTTGCTGCCGACCGTGCCTGCCGCGGTGTCTGAGTTGTCGAAGTCTGTCCGCGTCGCCCGCGGCCCGCAGCGCCCTACGGACCGCGAGCTGCTTGGGGCACGGGGTCGCCCGAGGCAAGCGGTTCCGCGTGGGCGGGCCACGCGGCCCATGGGTCAGGGTTGCCCTCCTGGTCGCCGGGCATGGTGGTGAGACGTGACGGGGCACGGAGTGGTGGAAGACGAACTCTGGTGCAACCCTACCTGGCGCGCCAAATGTCGGATTTCGGGTTCCGGCAGACCCTTAAGGTTCGAACACTAGGGTGCGCGCGGAGATTACGCCTTCTACCTCTCCGTCTCGCAAGGATCTAAACTACTGAAAGAACTGCACAAGAGGCACAAGGTTTATACTGGTTCGGGCCACCATTGTGGTGTAATACCCTACTCCAGTGTGTGGTGGGTGGATTACCTCTTGGGGCTGATGATGATGAACAATACAAGGAAGAACAGCCTCGCGAGGGTCTGCTCTTGGCTGGGGCGATGAACTGCTGGGAGGAGTTCAGCCACCTTTCTCTCTCTCTCTCTATGCTTCTAACCAACTAATTTCCCAACAACCGAACCCCCGTGTCCTGTGGGTGGCTGGTCCTATTTATAGAGGCCCTGGTCCTCTTCCCAAATATTGAGAGGGAAGGGATCCAACAATGGCGGGCTAATTTGAAGGGGGACAACAAGTATCAGCTATCCTGACAAAAGCAGTCTTCGCCTGCGCAAAGCTCTAGTGATGACGCCGTCTTGGGCTCCACGGTGACCTCCATCTCATAGTTCTCCTGGTCTTAGTCTGGTTGCACCAAAATGGCAACCTTTGCCTGATGCCTCGGTACTCCGCGGCTGCGCTTGCTCCCTTTGCACCAAAGAGGAAAGGAGGACGCTGCGCGGGCTGGCACCCGCCTGGCGCCTTGAGTCGTCATGGCTTGCATTACGGGCACCTCGCGAGGTATCCCGCCTCGGTTTCTCTGCCTCCTCGCGAGCCAGCCTGACGAGGCCGCGCCTGAGGAAGCTCCGTGTCGTCCGCCCCGCGAGGCTTGGCCCCTCGCGAGGGTCTTGAGTCTCGTGTTGGTGAAGATGGGCCGTGCTGGGCCCCCTTTGAGCCACGCCGCAGGCCGCAGGCAGGCAAGTCTGGGGACCCCTGTTCC
Source organism: Triticum dicoccoides (assembly GCF_002162155.2). Classification (NCBI taxonomy): domain Eukaryota; kingdom Viridiplantae; phylum Streptophyta; class Magnoliopsida; order Poales; family Poaceae; genus Triticum; species Triticum dicoccoides. Next base: position 373,804,682 of record NC_041380.1, on the reverse strand, counting down.
CAGAATGCCGACACACACGCAAGATCATGGTGGTGCACATCAACGAGAGGGGAGAGTGTTGTCTACGTACCCTCATAGACTGGAAGTGGAAGCGTTATAACAACGCGGTTAACGTAGTCGTACGTCTTCACGGCCCGACCGATCAAGCACCGAAAGTACGGCACCTCCGAGTTTTTGCACACGTTTAGCTCGATGACGATCCCCGGACTTCGATCCAGCAAAGTGTCGGGGATGAGTTCCGTCAGCACGACGGCGTGGTGGCGATCTTGATGTTCTACCATCGCAGGGCTTCGCCTAAGCACCGCTACAATATTATCGAGGATTATGGTGGAGGGGGGCACCGCACACGGCTAAGAGATCAATGATCAATTGTTGTGTCTCTGGGGTGCCCCCTGCCCACATATATAAAGGAGTGGAGGAGGGGGCCGGCCAAGGAGGGTGGCGCGCCCAAGGGGGGGAGTCCAACTCCCACCGGGAGTAGGATTCCCCTTTTTCCTATTAGGAGTAGGAGAGGGAAGGAAGAGGAAGGAGGGAGGAAGGAAAGGGGGGCCGGCCCCCCTCCCAATTCGGATTGGGCTTGGGGGGGGGGGGCGCCCCCTCCCTTGCTCCTTTCCACTAAGGCCAAATAAGGCCCATATACCTCCCGGGGGGTTCCGATAACCTCCCGGTGATCCGGTATTGTCCCAATCTTACCCGGAACCTTTCCGGTGTCCAAATATAGTCGTCCAATATATCGATCTTTATGTCTTGACCATTTCGAGACTCCTTCTCAAGTCTGTGATCACATCCGGGACTCCGAACAACCTTCGGTACATCAAAATATATAAACTCATAATGAAACTATCATCGTAACGTTAAGCGTGCGGACCCTACGGGTTCGAGAACAATGTAGACATGACCGAGACACGTCTCCGGTCAATAACCAATAGCGGAACCTGGATGCTCATATTGGCTCCTACATATTCTACGAAGATCTTTATCGGTCAGACCGCATAACAACATACGTTGTTCCCTTTGTCATCGGTATGTTACTTTCCCGAGATTCGATCGTCGGTATCTCAATACCTAGTTCAATCTCGTTACCGGCAAGTCTCTTTACTCGTTCCGTAATACATCATCTTGCAACTAACTTATTAGTTGCATTGCTTGCAAGGCTTAAGTGATGTGTATTACCGAGAGGGCCCAGAGATACCTCTTCGACAATCGGAGCGGCAAATCCTAATCTCAAAATATGCCAACCCAACATGTACCTTTGGAGACACCTGTAGAGCACCTTTATAATCACCCAGTTACGTTGTGACGTTTGGTAGCACACAAAGTGTTCATCCAGTAAACGGGAGTTGCATAATCTCATAGTCATAGGAACATGTATAAGTCATGAAGAAAGCAATAGCAACATACTAAACGATCGGGTGCTAAGCTAATGGAATGGGTCATGTCAATCACATCATTCTCCTAATGATGTGATCCCGTTAATCAAATGACAACTCATGTCTATGGTTAGGAAACATAACCATCTTCGATTAATGAGCTAGTCAAGTAGAGGCATACTAGTGACACTTTGTTTGTCTATGTATTCACACAAGTATTACGTTTCCGGTTAATACAATTCTAGCATGAATAATAAACATTTATCTTGATATAAGGAAATAAATAATAACTTTATTATTGCCTCTAGGGCATATTTCCTTCAGTCTCCCACTTGCACTAGAGTCAATAATCTAGATTACACAGTAATGTTTCTAACACCCATGGAGCCTTGGTGCTGATCATGTTTTGCTCGTGGAAGAGGCTTAGTCAATGGGTCTGCTACATTCAGATCCGTATGTATCTTGCAATCTCTATGTCTCCCACCTGGACTAGATCCCGGATGGAATTGAAGTGTCTCTTGATGTGCTTGGTTTTCCTGTGAAATCTGGATTCCTTTGCCAAGGCAATTGCACCAGTATTGTCATAAAAGATTTTCATTGGACCCGATGCACTAGGTATGACACCTAGATCGGATATGAACTCCTTCATCCAGACTCCTTCATTTGCTGCTTCCGAAGCAGCTATGTACTCCGCTTCACATGTAGATCCTGCCACGACGCTTTGTTTAGAACTGCACCAACTGACAGCTCCACCGTTTAATGTAAATACATATCCGGTTTGTGATTTAGAATCGTCCGGAGCAATGTCAAAGCTTGCATCAACGTAACCATTTACGATGAGCTCTTTGTCACCTCCATATACGAGAAACATATCCTTAGTCCTTTTCAGGTATTTCAGGATGTTCTTGACCGCTGTCCAGTGATCCACTCCTGGATTACTTTGGAACCTCCCTGCTAGACTTATAGCAAGGCACACATCAGGTCTGGTACACAACATTGCATACATGATAGAGCCTATGGCTGAAGCATAGGGAACATCTTTCATTTTCTCGCTATCTTCTGCAGTGGTCGGGCATTGAGTCTTACTCAACTTCACACCTTGTAACACAGGCAAGAATCCTTTCTTTGCTTGATCCATTTTGAACTTCTTCAAAACTTTGTCAAGGTATGTGCTTTGTGAAAGTCCAATTAAGCGTCTTGATCTATCTCTATAGATATTAATGCCCAATATGTAAGCAGCTTCACCGAGGTTTTTCATTGAAAAACTCTTATTCAAGTATCCCTTTATGCTATCCAGAAATTATATATCATTTCTGATTAGCAATATGTCATCCACATATAATATCAGAAATGCTACAGAGCTCCCACCCACTTTCTTGTAAATACAGGCTTCTCCAAAAGTCTGTACAAAACAAAATGCTTTGATCACACTATCAAAGCGTTTATTCCAACTCCGAGATGCTTGCACCAGTCCATAAATGGATCGCTAGAGCTTGCACACTTTGTTAGCTTCTTTTGGATCGACAAAACCTTCCGGCTACATCATATACAACTCTTCTTCCAGAAATCCATTCAGGAATGCAGTTTTGACATCCATCTGCCAAATTTCATAATCATAAAATGCGGCAATTGCTAACATGATTCGGACAGACTTAAGCATCGCTACGGGTGAGAAGGTCTCATCGTAGTCAATTCCTTGAACTTGTCGAAAACCTTTTGCGACAAGTCGAGCTTTGTAGACAGTAACATTACCGTCAGCGTCAGTCTTCTTCTTGAAGATTCATTTATTTTAAATTGCTTGCCGATCATTGGGAAAGTCAACGAAAGTCCACACTTTGTTGTCATACATGGATCCCATCTCAGATTTCATGGCTTCAAGCCATTTTGCAGAATCTGGGCTCACCATTGCTTCTTCATAGTTCGTAGGTTCATCATGATCTAGTAGCATGACTTCCAGAACAGGATTACCGTACCACTCTTGTGCGGATCTTATTCGGGTTGATCTACGATTGGTGTAGGTGTCACAGAAACCGGTTTCTGTGATGTACTACTTTCCAATAAGGATTTTATTACCATAACAGGATTAAAGTTTTATGATCATCATCATTAGCTTCCTCACTAATTGGTGTAGGTGTCACAGAAACCGGTTTCTGTGATGTACTACTTTCCAATAAGGGAGCAGGTACAATTACATCATCAAGTTCTACTTTCCTCCCACTCACTTCTTTCGAGAGAAACTCCTTCTCTAGAAAGGATCCATTCTTAGCAACAAATGTCTTGCCTTCGGATCTGTGATAGAAGGTGTACCCAACAGTCTCCTTCGGGTATCCTATGAAGACACATTTCTCCGATTTGGGTTCGAGCTTATCAGGTTGAAGCTTTTTCACATAAGTATCGCAGCCCCAAACTTTCAGAAACGACAACTTTGGTTTCTTGCCAAACCATAGTTCATAATGCGTCATCTCAACGGATTTTGATGGTGCCCTATTTAACATGAATGCGGCCATCTCTAAAGCATAACCCCAAAACAATAGCAGTAAATCTGTAAGAGACATCATAGATCGCACCATATCAAGTAAAGTATGATTACGACGTTCGGACACACCATTACGCTGTGGTGTTCCGGGTGGCGTGAGTTGCGAAACTATTCCGCATTGTTTCAAATGTAAACCAAACTCGTAACTCAAATATTCTCCTCCACGATCAGATCGTAGAAACTTTATTTTCTTGTTGCGATGATTTTCAACTTCACTCTGAAATTCTCCTCCAGAGTCTTGCCATATAAGGGGCCATGGGCCTACTCGAGGATCATGAGCCGACTAGGCTGGTACCCCCTAGTCCAGGACACTCTCAGTAGCCCTTGAACTGGTCTTCGATGCCGAGGACGACATTCTTGCACTTCAGCTTCGGAGTCTTGGCTCGATAGGCGAGTTCCTTCATAGCATCTTTTTAGCTCGGCTTTAAAGTCTTCGGTCCGATAGATGGCTTTGCTCAGGGCCCGGTACCACCACACGTAGCATACGATCCCTGACCTTGATCTTTGCGCCTTCTGGGAAACCGAGTCACTTTATGGCGAGACGGTGATGCATCGGACCCTTTTCCCTTTATTTATAAGCACATAATCCAGGATTTCAACAGAACGCATCTCGACCCCATCCTTGACAATCCTCGTGTGCTTTCTCTTTCTCTCCCAGGTCCAGCCATGAGAGTTCTAATGATGGCAAGCGAAGCGGGTTCCTCGAGGTGACCTTATGGTCCCATCAAGGGCGACTAGGGGAGCTGATCCATCCCACATCTCCAATTGGAGCATCTAGCCACCCCGGGCTATTTGCCAGATTCAGATCTGGCCTCCACTCGCCCAAGATTAACATCCATGAACGGGCAAGCACACGCCAAAGTCACCCATCCCCATGTGAGGGCGAACAAGTATGCTTTGTTCCCTCCTCCTCCGCGGCCTGGAATTTCCTATTCATCCCTTTGTTCGGGGTTTGCTTGAATTCTATGGGCTACAACTCCACCACCTCACCCCAACTCAATCTTACATATCGCTGGGTTTGCTGCCCTTTGCGAAATGCACCTCGGATGTGAGGCACACTTCAGGCCGTGGCAGAGGTATTTTTGCATAATGCCTTGTTCCCTCACCAGGAAGTTGTACGAAGTGGGTGATGTCTACTATGCAACTTTATTCTTGTAGACTCGTGTTGGGCCTTCAAGCGTAGAGTTTTGTAGAATAGTAGCAGTTTTCCCTCAAGTGGATGACCTAAGGTTTATCAATCCGTGGGAGGCGTAGGATGAAGATGGTCTCTCTCAAACTAGCCTGCAATCAAATACAAGAAATGTTTTGTGTCCCCAACACACCCAATACAATGGTAAATTGTATAGGTGCACTAGTTCGGTGAAGAGATGGTGATACAAGTGTAGTATGGATAGTAGATATAGGTTTTTGTAATCTAAAAATATAAAATAAGCAAGGTAGCAAGTGATAAAACGGAGAACAAACAGTATTGCAATGCTTGAAAACAAGGCCTAGGATTCATACTTTCACTACTACAATCACTCAACAATTCTAACATAATTGAATCATATAATAATCCCTCAACATGCGATGAAGAGTCATTCCAAAGTTCTTATCTGGCGGAAAACATAAGATGAAATTGTTTGCAGGGTACGAAACCACCTCAAAGTTATCCTTTTCGATCAATCTATTGAGCTCTTGCTATAAGTGTCACAAACAACCCTAGAGTTCGTACTAAAATAACACCATATGATACACATCGACCAACTCTAATGTCACCCAGATACTCCAATGTCATCACAAGTATCTGTGAGTTGATTATACGATATGCATCAAACAACTTCAGATTCATAGTATTCAATCCAGCACAAAGAACTTCAAAGAGTGCCCCAAGATTTGTACCGGAGAAACAAAGATGAAAACGTGCATCAACCCCTATGCATAGATTACCCCATTGTCACCTCGGGAATCCGAGAGTTGAGTGCCAAAACATACATCAATGAATCAATATGATAACCCATTGTCACCAAGGGTATTCATACACAAGACATGCATCAAGTGTTCTCAAATCCATAAAAGTATTCAATCCAATAATAGTGAAAGCTCAAAGGTAAAAACTCAATTCATCACAACAAGATAGAGAGAGATAAACTCCATACGATCCAACTATATTAATAAAGATCATAGTACATCAAGATCGTGCCAAATCAAGAACAGGAGAGAGAGAGAGAGATCAAACACATAGCTACTGATACAAACCCTCAGCCCCGAGGGTGGATGATACGTCTCCAACATATCTATAATTTTTGATTGTTCCATGCTATTATATTATCTGTTTTGGATGTTTTATATGCATTAATATGCTATTTTATATTATTTTTGGGACTAACGTGTTAACCTAGAGCCCAGTGCTAGTTTCTGTTTTTCCTTGTTTTTAGCTTCACGGAGAAGGAATGCCAAATGGAGTCCAAACGGAATAAAACCTTCGCGATGGTTTTTCTTGGACCAGAAGACACCAAGGAGACTTGGAGATCAAGTCAGAAGAGCCACGAGGCGGCCACATGGGTGCAGGCAGTGCCAAGGGGGGTAGGGCGCGCCCTACCTTGTGGGCCCCACGGTGACCCCCTGACCTAGTTATGCCTCCTATATATTCACATATATTCCTGAACCTCCAGAAGCATGCACAAAAACACTTCTCCACCGCTGCAACCTTCTGTTCCCGTGAGATCCTATCTTGGGGCCTTTTCTGGCATCCTACCAGAGGGGGATTCGATCACAGAGGGCATCTACATCAACTTTATTGCCCTTTTGATGAAGCATGAGTAGTGTACCTCAGACCTACGGGTCCATAGCTAGTAGCTAGATGGCTTCTTCTCTCTCTTTGATTCTCAATACCATGTTCTCCTCGATGTTCTCGGAGATATATCCGATGTAATATTCTTCTGTGGTGTGTTTGTCGAGATCCGATGAATTGTGGATTTATGATCAGATTATCTATGAATATTATTTGAATCTCCTATGAATTCTTATATGTATGATTTGATATATTTGTAATTCGCTTCGGACTATCGGTTTGGTTTGGCCAACTAGATTGATTTTTCTTGCAATGGGAGAAGTGCTTAGCTTTGGGTTCAATCTTGCGGTGTCCTCACCCAGTGACAGTAGGGGTAGCGAGGCACGTATTGTATTGTTGCCATTGAGGATAAAAATATGGGGTTTACATCATATTGCTTGATTTTATTCCTCTACATCATGCCATCTTACGTAAAGTGTTACTCTGTTCTTCATGAACTTAATAGTCGAGATGCAGGCAGGAGTCGGTCGATGTGTGGAGTGATAGTAGTAGATGCAGGCAGGAGTCGGTCTACTTGACACGGGCATGATGCCTATATTACATAATCATTGCCTTGGATATCGTCATAACTTTGCGCTTTTCTATCAATTGCTTGACATTAATTTGTTCACCCCCCGTATTATTTGCCTTCAAGAGAGAAGCCTCTAGTGAAACCTATGACCCCGAGGTCTATTTTCCATCATATTAGTTTCTGATATACTATTTTGCAATCTTTACTCTCAAATTTATACAACAAAAAACCCAAAAATATTTTATCTTTTGTTTAGTTTAATTTATCTATCTTTATCCGATCTCACCTTTGCAAGTGACCGTGAAGGGATTGACAACCCCTTTATCGCGTTGGGTGCAAGTGTTTGATTATTTGTGCACGTATTGGTGATTTGTGCGTTCTTCTCCTACTGCATTACCTTGGTTCTCAAACTGAGGGAAATACTTATCTCTACTTTGTTGCATCACCCTTTCATTTTCAAGGAAAAAAACCAACACAAGCTTAGGAAGTAGCAGGAAGGAATTCTGGCGCTGTTGTCGGGGACATCTACGCCAAGTCAAGCCCACCAAGTACCCATCGTAAACTCTCATCTCTTGCATTACATTATTTGCCATTTGCCTCTCGTTTTCCTCTCTCCCACTTCTAAAATGATTTCCGAAAAGATTTGCCATTTTCTTCGCCTTCTCTTTCGCCCATCTTTTCGTTTGCCCTTATGTCTTACCTAGTTTGTTCACTCGTTTTCTTGGTATAATTGTGTGTTTATCAAAAATCAGAAGCAAAGAGTTTATGGATCCTCATCCACTTGCTAATGTTTTTAAGAGATCCAATTATGATGAACCAATTGATAGTGAGTTGAATGCACTAGATTATCTTTATGAGGTTTTGCTTGAAATTCATGAATCTGAAAATTGTGATGAAGTGTTGAAAGAAGAAGTTTATGAAGTGGTTCACAATAGCTCCTTGAATAAGAAGCATGATTGCAATGATATTACTATAAATTCTGTTAATGTCAATTGTGCTAATAATATGCAAAACCCTAAGCTTGGGGATGCTAGTTTTTCTATATCCACTACTTGTTGTAATAATCATGATTGGGGTGATTCTTCTTACAATCTTGAAAATTTATTTAAGCCCCATGATGAATATGATATTGATAATAATGTTTGCAATAATACTAAAGGTAGGTTTGGAAGAGTGTCAACTTTAGATCCCACATATTTGGATAATTTTCAATCTTATGAAGATTTTGATAAAAGTGGGTTCGGAGAGGTCATGAATTTATTTTATGATAATCCCACTATTTCGAAAGAGTGTCAACTTTGCATGCATGTGGATCACGAAGAGAAAAATATATGTGATAGATATATTATTGAATTTGATTATGATCCTACATGTAATTATTATGAGACAGGAAAATATGGTTGTAAAAAATTTCATGTCACTAAATTACCTCTCGTTATGTTGGGTTTGCTATTGTTTCTTTCTCCTTCCTTGCATGTGGTAGTTTTTGCTTGTCTTGATAATTTGTTCGCTTATAAAATCCCTATGCATAGGAAGCATGTTAGACTTAAACTTGTTTGTCACATGTTTTATGATGCTCTCTTTGTGTTTCAATTGCTATCTTTCATGTGAGCATCATTGAAATCTCAATGCCTAGCTAAAAGGCTTTAAAGAAAAGGGCTTGTTGGGAGACAAACCAATATTTTTTCCTTGCTGTTTTGCCATAAATAATTAGTCTAGCCTCTGGTTAGATGTGTTTTTGAGTTTTAATTAGTGTTTGTGCCAAGTAAGAGCATCTCCAGCCGCACCCCCAATAGCCCCCAGGCAATTTTTCCGTGCCGACGCCCAAAAATCGGCCCAGTCACGCCCCCAGGAGTCTGTTTTTCGTCGGTTTGGGCCGAAATTGGCGCCGATAGACCCAGGCTGAACCCGGTGCGCTGGGGGGCGCCCGGGGGCACTGCGGCATGTGTTTTTGGTGCGAAAGAACGGCGGGCCCTCCAAGTCAGTGACCCCCTGAGCCTTGGCGTCCTCATCGCCTCGGTTTCCCCTGGGGAATCAATGCGAAGGCTGCTGCCGGTCAGCCTTCCATTGATTCCTCGTGGGCGGCGCGGCGACGCCCCCTCTCCCGCCCCACGTACATACGGCTCCCACCCCCGGCCGCTATAAAGCAACGCCTCCCCCTCGCCTGTGACCACACACCGCCCACAGCCGCCGAGCTCTGCCTCTCTCTCCCCGTGCGCAGCCGCCGCCGATGTTCCTCCCCTCTCTCCCCGTGCCCAGCCGCGACCAAGGGTGAGCGTTTCCCCGGAGATGGCGCGACAGCCAATGGCTTCGGCCGCTGCATGTTGCGTGAGTGGGAAGACCATTTGCTGTTCCAGGCGAACATCCTGGCGCCTCCCGACATGCGCGCACCGGGCCGGTGGAAGCTCAGCACCGATGGCGTCGCCATCCTCGCACTGCTTGACATCAACGTGTGCCCCGACTACTTCGCCAACGAGGTTGAACGTATGTGGGCGTCACTAACGGAGGAGCAGCGGGCCCTCCCACAGTACGCCACCAGCAACCACAAGGCATGGGCGGCGTACTTCCAGCACCGGTAGGCGCAGCGGCTCGCCTCCACCAACGGTGCACCGGTGGTGTGGGGCACCAAGAACGAGGGGCGCCGCCTGTGGTGAAGCGCCCCGGGCAACACGCCCCACGCTGTTCTCCGACACCTCGAGGGCGGCAACGACCTGCCGTTCACGTACCCTGCCGCCCCGGTCCGGAGCGGCAGCTAATGGATGCCGAGGAGGACGGCGTCCTCTTCTTACTCCTCCTCCCGCTCCTCCTCACACTCCTCCGGGTCGCCAGCACTGTCCAGCGTCAAGGCCGAGCCCGTGGAGACATCGCTCGGCTGGTGCACCCGCAGCGCCGGCATCGTCATCAACGAAGGCGGGCGCGCCTCCTCCTCGGCTCCTCCCCGCTTTGTCAAGCCAAAGATGGAGCCGGCCGCCATGAAGACGGAGCCCGGGCTCGCCTCCGTGAAGACAGAGCCCCTCGCCGCCGTGACGATGGAGCCCGGGCTCTCCGACGAGGCGGCCTTGAAGTGGGCGCGTGAAGACTAGGCGCGGACGGAGCTGGAGCGCCAGTGCCACGCCTTTGAGCAGTTCGTCGCTCAGCGCCGAGGCCGCAACGAGGGAGTCATCATCATCCTCGACGACGACAGCGACAAGGATGCACCGCCACCGGTCGCCAGTGCGACCCTGGGCAGGGGTCTAGCAAGGGCGGCCGCGTGAAGGAGGAGAAGGACGACGATGACAATGGCGATGGCGGCGACTTTGCCATGCTCAGCGTGTTCTTCGGCCCATAGTTGTGGCCTTTGTTTTTTTAAGTATTTTCAGTTTCCTATGTAAAAAACTATTTAAGTCACCTAAGTAATGTCATATTCGCTGAATTATAGCCGAAGCTTTGTCCAGTTTGCTGAATTTTAGTCAAATTCCTTTTCAAAAAGTATTAAAAATGCCTTCTGGGGGCGACCCTGGGGCCGGCGACTGGAAACCTGAAAGCCCCTAGGACGAATTTAGCGCCGGCTCACCCCTAGGCGGCGATTTTATGAGCCTCCTGGGGGCCAACAACTGGAGATGCTCTAAGACCTTTGGGATAGTTTATGGTGATAGTTGATTTGATCTTGCTAAAAAACATAAACTTTTATGCTCAGGAAAACAATTGTCATTTTTAACAGAAGCGTGATAAAATACTGATTCTTTTTGCAGAAGATTAAGATAAAAATTGCCTATGTTATCCTAATTTTTCATAATTTTTGGAGTTATATATTACTACAAACTGTTCTGTTTTTCACAGATTTTGTTTTCTTTGTGTTGTTTGCTTATTTTGATGAATCTATGGGTAGTATCGAGGGGTATGAACCATGGAAAAGTTGGAATACAGTAGATAGTACACCAATATAAATAAAGAATTAGTTCACAACAGTACCAGAAGTGGTGATTTCTTATACTAACGGATCTCATGAGATTTTCTGTTGGTTTTGTGTTGTGAAGTCTTCATGTTTTGGGTAAGGATTTGATGGACTATGGAATAAGGAGTGTGATGTAGGGTAGAACCCTAATCGGCCGATCTTTCACGAAAGGAGCGGATCCCATGAAGAACACGAGGGGAAAGAGAGGGATAACACAAGGGAAACACAAGAGAAACACAAGAGAATCACTAAACCAACACAAGAAATTCACACATGTGCTAGATCCTCAGATACATAGAGTTCACATGATACACGATCAACTAAGGACGATACAAGGGTAACGGCCTTCTCCGTGAGGAGGTCTTGATGTTCTTCTCCGCAAGGAGGTCTTGAATCCAAAGGATCTTCTCCGAAGAGGCCGCGGTCTCTCACGAGGAGTAGATCCGATGTGGATGAGCGTAGCTCTATCTCTAAAAATGAGCTAAACCAACGCTAACCCTAGAAAGCTGGACGAGGTGGAGTATATATAGTCTTAGTGCAAAAGAGGGGGCGAAGGAGTACATGGGCTGCGGCCCAACATGAATCAGCGCACAAGCGTCGGACGTCCGGGAGTCACCGGTCGTCCGGAGGCTCGCGAGGGTCCGGACGTCCGGTGCCTGTCGGACGTCCGTAGATTCGTCTCAGGTAGTCTTCGGTCGGATGTTCGGTCGGGGTCGGACGTCCGAGCGTCGGTCGTCCGTGGGGCGTCGGACGTCTGTCTATTTTGGCTCGGGTGTGGATTTGTCGGTCGCCCGGAGGAGGCCGGACGTCTGGGGCCCGGAGGTCGTCGGACGTCCGGGGTTTGTTGGTCGTCCGGAGCCTGGAGATTTTGAGCAGCTCTTCTTCTTCGTCTCCGTCTTCACGTCCATCTTCCTCTTCTTCTTCTCCTTGCTCCTTAGCTTCTCCATGATACATGAGTGTGCACAAAGTGTCCGCATGAGGCAGTAGCCATGTCTCACGTGCATCAAAGTGGAAAATTGAGTGGAGAGATGTTACCTCGGTGTCAAGAGCTCTTATACGTGCTCGTGTCATGGGTCCAAGAGGTGTCGTAGGAGATGTAGTTGGGTCCATGGGGATGGCCTTGGGATGTTCCGCATCAAAGTGGGAAGAGCCAAAGCTTGGGGATGCCCAAGGCACCCCAAGGTAATATTCAAGGACAACCAAGAGCCTAAGCTTGGGGATGCCCCGGAAGGCATCCCCTCTTTCGTCTTCGTCTATCGGTAACTTTACTTGAGGCTATATTTTTATTCACCACATGATATGTGTTTTGCTTGAAGCGTCTTGTATGATATGAGTCTTTGCTTTTTAGTTTGCCACAATCATCCTTGCTGTACACACCTTTTGAGAGGGACACACATGAATCGTGATTTATTAGAATACTCTATGTGCTTCGCTTATATCTTTTGAGCTAGGCAATTTTGCTCTAGTGCTTCACTTATACCTTTTTAGAGCACGGTGGTGGTTTTATTTTATAGAAATTGTTGAACTCTCATGCTTCACTTATATTATTTTGAGAGTCTCTTTAAACAACATGGTAATTTGCTTTGGTTATGAATTTAGTCCTAATATGGTAGGCATCCAAGAGGGATATAATAAAAACTTTCATATAAGGTGCATTGAATACTATGAGCGGTTTGATTCCAGATGATTGTTTTGAGACATAAAGATGGTGATATTAGAGTCATGTTAGTGAGTAATTGTGTATTGTAGAAATACTTGTGTTAAAGTTTGTGATTCCTGTAGCATGCACGTATGGTGAACCGTTATGTGATGAAGTCGGAGCATGATTTATTTATTGATTGTCTTCCTTATGAGTGGCGGTCAGGACGAGCGATGGTCTTTTCCTACCAATCTACCCCCTAGGAGTATGCACGTAGTACATTGTTTTGATAACTAATAATATTTTTGCAATAAGTATGTGAGTTCTTTATGACTAATGTTGAGTCCATGGATTATATGCACTCTCACCCTTCCACCATTGCTAGCCTCTCTAGTCCCGTGCAACTTTCGCCGGTACCTTAAACCCACCATATATCTTCCTCAAAACAGCCACCATACCTACCTATTATGGCATTTCCATAGCCATTCCGAGATATATTGCCATGCAACTTTCCACCGTTTCGTTTATTATGACACGCTTCATCATTGTCATATTGCTTTGCACGATCATGTAGTTGACATCGTATTTGTGGAAAAGACACCTTTCATAATTTTTTATACATGTCACTCTTGAGTCATTGCACATCTCAGTATACCACCGGAGGCATTCATATAGAGTCATATTTTGTTCTAGTATCGAGTTGTAACTAAATATCATTATTAGAGAATTGTCCCATGTGAGGAAAGGATGATGGAAGCTATGAATCCCCCACAAGTCGGGATGAGCCTCCGAAATTTGCAGAAAAAATAAAAGGGGCCAAAGAAGCCCACACAAAAATGAGAGAAAAGAGAGAAGGGGTAATGTTACTATCCTTTTTCCACACTTGTGCTTCAGAGTAGCACCATGATCTTCATGATAGAGAGTCTCCTATGTTGTCACTTTCATATACTAGTGGGAATTTTTCATTATAGAACTTGGCTTGTATATTCCAATGATGGGCTTCCTCAAATTGCCCTAGGTCTTCGTGAGCAAGCGAGTTGGATGCACACCCACATATTTTATTTTTGAGCTTTCATACACTTATAGCTCTAGTGCATCCGTCACATGGCAATCCCTACTCACTCACATTGATATCTATTAATGGGCATCTCCATAGACCATTGACACTCCTAGTTGATGTGAGACTATCTCCTTCTTTTTGTCTTCTCCACAACCACCATATTCTATTCCGCCTATAGTGCTATGTCCATGGCTCACACTCATGTGTTGCATGAAAGTTGAGAAGGTTTGAGAACATCAAAAGTATGAAACAATTTCTTGGGTTGTCATCGGGGTTGTGCATGATTTGAATATTTTGTGTGATGAAGATGGAGCATAGCTAGACTATATGATTTTGTAGGGATAACTTTCTTTGGCCATGTTATTTTGAGAAGACATAATTCCATTGTTAGTATGTGATACGTCCATTTTGCATCATGTTTTCTTACTGTTATTTATAATACTAGTTAATTGCCCGTGCGTTGCAATGGGAGCATGAATATTTCAGTAGTTTCACATAAATCATATCAAAGACGTAGATTTTGAATCATCATACACATTAAGCAGCATTTCCGACTTCTTTTTAACCTTTATAAATCACTATTTTTCTTCTTCCCTCATCCACTATATGGTCACTTCTTCTTCCTCCTCCTACACACACTATCTCCGCCTCTCACAATTCCAAGCTAGTTAATTACCCACTTGCATTGCATTTGGGCATAAAATTCATCTAAAAGATAGACCTTTAAAATCTTCACTAACATTAAGTAGCATTGTCAATTGGGCATAAAAGCCATCTGAAAGATAGACCTTTAAAATATTCTTTTTAACCTTTAAGATAGACCTTTTAACCTTTATTTTTTATTATCTAAAATAGACTTTATTCCTCAAATAATGCTCATATCGTTTAAAGGAGATGATAAATAAAGTCTGGGATTACATCATCCCAAGAACCAGGAACTCTTATACTAAAGCCATGTTTTGCTACTCATCTGCTACCCGGTTCGCTTATCTGAAGCAATGTTTGAAGGAAAGTTTGTTAAAGTCGATGGACAATTGCTGCACTCCGCTACGACAGCACTGTCAGGCACCTTTTAACCTTTAAATCACTGTTCTCTATCTCAGGCCCTTCTTCTTCCGCCGCCCATTATCTCCACCTCTTCTTATTTTTACTCCATCGATTATCTCCGTCTCATCAACCCAAGCTCGCTATCACCATCAATGGTGCATCCGGCTCACAATCTCCCAAGGCGGGTATGATACCCAGTACACCATGTAGTACGGTACCCGGTCAAAATGGCGAGTGTGACTTATGCATGTCTGGGTCTGAGTACACGTTAAACATATTTGTACTGCACAAAATACTTTGTTGTTGGCACAATGCAATCTCCTTTTTATGATGCTAAAACCTATAGCTTGCTTTTATGTAGCATTCCCTCGATGATCTTAGTACAATCTTTCTTTGCGAGGCACAATGGTACTGAGCTTTCTTGAAAAGCTTCTATGTTCTAATTTTGTAGTTGTATTGTTTGAGATTACTCCGTGAGTCTGCTTTGTTCCAACTGTGTCATTTGGTACGCAAGCTATAGGGTTCAACTCTGTTCTTAGTGTAGTTAGTGCAAAATTAACTAGCTTCCGTCCCATTTCAAATTCATTTCTGATGAAGTAAATTGTAATTCAAGATCAAAAAAGCAAATGAGTTCCATGGAATAATTTTAAATAGTCGCATTTTATCCCTAACAAAAGTTACTTCGTATACAAATTCAATTTGCTTGCAGCAGGCAGGCACTTCTCTTTGTAAACCCTCTGTAGTTGACACCATGATGGAGAGAGATGTTCCACCACAGGGTGCTTGAGACACCATGTCAATATGAACATCATACATATTATCTCATTTGACTTCTGCCAAGAGTAGGACACAGTAAGCAAACTACAAACTCTACCTGTAATGCTGACTTGAATTAGCTAACTCCCAAAGCATGCCTGCTAATAAATTATACGCCAAGAGCAGTTAGCACAATAAATACATTCACAATTTGTAATAATCTGTCGCAACCTGGTGCGTGATTTTAGACCACTCTAAATGTTTTTTGTAGTATTTCTTTTCTCTTTTCACTTCTGCTACCTCATCCACAATGTAAGGCCGAACCCTTTGTAAGTTTTGTTTGTCTGTTGGCATTCCAAAGAAAATACCATAAACTATATAAGGTTATCAGCCGCTGTCAAGGCAAAAATTCAATTAACAAATAAACACAAGCATTTCTATTTCGCTGATCTAGAACTTCACAAGAACACACGCAGATTTGTAAGATGATAGACACATTAAGGGGGTATAAAGCTTCAATGAAAATTATTATTTTAGGAGTGTAGTATTTCTAGAATTTAACCTCCATTAAAAGTTCAAAGAAGGGAAATAATTCAGCGGCACGTGGAAAGGGTATAAAGCTTCAATGCAAAAATGTTGTGTACTATTTGTAGCATATAACCTCCAATCCAATTTCAGAAGAGAGCAACAATCAACTTTTGACGTACCGTAGTTGAAAAGTTGTGTCTAAATGCTCGGTCGTAAGCTACTTCTTGAACAATCAACAACCATCACTCATCATAGAAAAAACCATACTAAACTGTTTGCAAAATATTTCTCCTCACTTTGGATTTAAATTAGATGACCTATTATTTCTAAATAACATATAAAAGAATTTGGAGGAAAACACACACACCATATGTACCAAAACTACAAAAGAAATCTTTCATGCAAAGAGACATTCCACTGGACATGTCAAATCAAGATGCTAGCTCAATCTTTCTTATACCAAAAAAATATTTAATCAAATTGAAAGGTGCCCATGGTCTGATGAGGTCTGAAACAAAACCCCTTCAGCAACATGTTAGTTCAAAATGAAAACTAAAAGAGAGGAGGGGCCAAGGGGACATGCCTGAATTTCTTCCTTCCGCTGCACCATTGCAGGCGTTCACCCAGCAGCATGCCATGCAACAAACCATGATAAGAATTATGTATGGTGTAATCATATGCTAGCCAGACTCACTGACGAACAAATAAGACCGGAAAGAAGAAACAATTGAACGACCCGAAAACTCATAGCTGGTTTTCCTGGTTAAGCCGCGGCACCTTGTAAGAGTTGGGAGCCACTTCTCACATGGAGATAGCAACAGAGCATGTTCGCCATATATCACCCTAAAAGAGTAACATCAAATATCATCATTAGGGAACAAATTACACCGCAGCCCAAGTTAGCCTGGCACAAGCGTCATAATGACACCCATCACTAACCACCAAAGCAAGCGTCCTAGGCATGCAAGCAAGCATGGAAGCACACACTTCTTTTTGCAATTACAGAAGCGCACACACGTATCAATTTGAAGCATGTATTTATTTCATAGGTTACGGAAGTACGGATCACAAACAGGGTGGCGAAAGGTGCATCTTGGGTTGATGCAGCTGCCATACAACCAGTACCAGCAGTTCCTGGGGTTTCGAGTTGAACTGGACGCGCTCGCAGTGGCCGTACTCGCACTAGGAGCACTGCAACCAAAACAAAATACGAACTCCGATCAGTAAATCAACCAACCGAGGTGGCATCCAACTTTCATTCACCGGCAAGGTGACACAGAAACCCAATGAATCAATGGATTTGCGCTAGGTTTTCGCGTGGCATGGCACCTTGGTGCAGCTGACGCGGGAGACGAGTAAGAAGACGCAGTCGGTGTTGCTTCTCCTCCAGCGCGGGTTCTCCCCCTCTGCCACCGCGGAGAGCATCGCTCCCCTTGTCTCTCGCCGGCCGCGTCACCTTTGGAGTGTCGCCAGCGGTGGCGGTGTCGAAAATGGGAAGACGGCGGTGGATGCGACGATTCATCACCCGACGAAGACGGCCATGCCGCCGTTCGATCTGTGGCCATCACATCCAACACACACCATTGTAAGGAGAGAGAACATGAGCTAACCAATGCACGTCGGGTGGAGGACTGGAGGGGAGCAGTGGCGGCGGCTCCAAGAGAGAGTCGGAGGAGTATGGGAGGTGTTTAGGTGTACTCGAAAGGGATGTGCAATGGTGGCTGTGCTTGGGAGAGGAGGAGAAGGCAACTCCCAGTGTGCTGGACCAGATCCACAGAGCCAAGGAACTGCTTGCTCACCCTGGCCCGATCCCCTCGCACACCAGGCACAGGTACTGCCACGTCGTTGCCCTGCCTCTTCAATCCCGCGTCTTTTTCCAGCAGCTCGTCGATGAACCGGGTCAGATTGCCTTCCTCTTTGTTGCCCTCTTCGTCTACGTCTTGACGGGCTCTCCAAACAATGTGCAGCACGCCCTCACCATGGGCGGCCCATAGGCACCTTGCCGTGACTTGCAAGGCGAATGAGTTGGCGGTTCCGCTGGAACTGGTCGGGGTCCCATCCCATGTCCTGTTGGCGGGGGTTCAGGGCGCGGCGTCGGCGGCCGAGGACGAGCCACACGGCCTGCGCTTTTCACCGGGTGACGCACCGTCATGAGATATGGCAGCCGGGCGAGATGGAGCGCCGAGGGATTCCCTGATTTGTACGAAGCATACATGGTATGAAGCGAAACTCCTGGGATTGCATCCCCATCTGGAGAATACGTCCTTATTTCCTGCCCCTGATTTTTTCTTAGTCGTTGATTGTGTTTCCTTGTAGGCTTTTATTAGGGGCGGACGAAGGGCGAGTGATGGGAAGAGTTGGACGAAGCGCGGCAACGTAAGAGGGGAGAGGGAACCTTACGTTTCTTTTAGGTAGTAGAGATTTGTATCCATAATAATGCTTTTTGGAGTAATTCTAATGCCTTTTCTCTCATAATTTGCAAGGTACACACCAACAGGGAGAATTCTAGCAGCTGGAAATCTGGACCTGGAAAAGCTACGTCAGGCTACCTATTTTGCACAACTCCAAACAAGCTGAAACTTCACGGAGATTTTTTATGGATTATTTAAGAATTATTGGAGCAAATAACTACCAGAGGGGGCCCATCAGGTGGGCACAACCCACCTGGGCGCGCTAGGGAGCCCCAAGCGCGCCCTGGTGGGTTGTGCCCTCCTCAGCCCACCTCTGGTGCCCATCTTTTCGTATATAAGTCATTTTGACCTAGCAAAAGTAAGGAGAGGACTTTCAGTATGGAGCGCCGCCGTCTCGAGGCGGAACTTGGGCAGGAGCACTTTTGCCCTCTGGCGGAGCGACTCCGCCGGGGGAACTTCCCTCCTAGAGGGGGAAATCATCGTCATCATCATCACCAACAACTATTCCATCTTGGGGAGGGAAATCTCCATCAACGTCTTTAACAACACCATCTCCTCTCAAACCCTAGTTCACCTCTTGTGTTCAATCTTGTTACCAGAACTATAGATTGGTACTTGTGGGTGACTAGTAGTGTTGATTACATCTTGTAGTTGATTACTATATGGTTTATTTGGTGGAAGATTATATGTTCAGATCCAATATGCTATTTAATACCCCTCTGATCATGAGCATGTTTATCATTTGTGAGTAGTTACCTTTGTTCTTGAGGTCACGGGAGAAATCATGTTGCAAGTAATCATGTGAATTTGATATGTGTTTGATATTTTGATAGTATGTATGTTGTGATTCCCATAGTGGTGTCATGTGAAGGTCGACTACATGACACTTCACCATATTTGGGCCAAAAGGAATGCATTGTGGAGTAGAAATTAGATGATGGGTTGCGAGAGTGACAGAATCTTAAACCCCAGTTTATGTGGTATTCCGTAAGGGACCGATTGGATCCAAAAGTTTAATGCTATGGTTAGAATTTATTCTTAATACTTTTCTCGTAGTTGTGGATGCTTGCGGGAGGGTTAATCATAAGTAGGAGGTTTGTTCAAGTGAGAACATCACCTAAGCACCGGTCCACCCACATATCAAATTATCAAAGTAGCGAACACAAATCGAACCAACATGATGAAAGTGACTAGATGAAATTACCGTGTACCCTCAAGAACGCTTTGCTTATCATAATAAACCGTTTTGCCCTGTCCTTTGCCTTAAAATGATTGGGCTACCTTGCTGCACTTTTGTTACTACTATTGTTACTTGCTCATTACAAATTATCTTGCTATCAAACTACTCTGCTACTTACAATTTTAGCACTCGCAGACACTACCTTACTGAAAACTACTTGTCATTTCCTTCTACTCCTCATTGGGTTCGACACTCTTACTTATTGACAAGAGCTACAATTGATCCCCTATACTTGTGGGTCATCAAGGCTATTTTCTGTCGCCGTTGCCGGGGAGTGAAGCGCCTTTGGTAAGTGGAATTTGGTAAGGAAACATTTGTATAGTGTGCTGAAATTTATTGTCACTTGTTGATACGTTTCCGTCGTATCTACTTTTCCAAACACTTTTGCCCTTGTTTTGGACTCTAACTTGCATGATTTGAATGGAACTAACCCGGACTGACGCTGTTTTCAGCAGAATTGCCATGGTGCTATTTATGTGCAGAAACAAAAGTTCTAGGAATGACCTGAAACTCCACGGAGCATCTTTTTGGAAATAAAAAAAATATTGGCAAAAGATCAAGACCAGGGGCCCACACCCTAGCCACGAGGGTGGGGGGCGCGCCCCCTACCTCTTGGGCCCCCTCAAGCTCCTCGACCTCAACTCCAACTCTATATATTAGCTTTTGGGGAGAAAAAAATTCAAGGAGAAGGATTCATTGCATTTTACGATACGTAGCCGCCGCCAATCCCTAAAACCTCCTAGGAGGGCTGATCTGGAGTCCATTCGGGGCTTCGGAGAGGGGAATACATCGCCATCGTCATCATCAACCATCCTCCATCACCAATTTCATGATGCTCACCGCCATGCGTGAGTAATTCCATCGCAGGCTTGCTGGACGGTGATGGGTTGGATGAGATTTATCATGTAATCGAGTTAGTTTTGGTAGGGTTTGATCCCTAGTATCCACTATGTTCTGAGATTGATGTTGCTATGACTTTGCTATGCTTAATGCTTGTCACTAGGGCCCGAGTGCCATGATTTCAGATATGAACCTATTATGTTTTCATCAATATATGAGAGTTCTTGATCCTATCTTGCAAGTCTATAGTCACCTAATATGTGTTATGATCCGGCAACCCCAAACTGACAGTAATCGGGACCACTCCCGGTGATGACCATAGTTTGAGGAGTCCATGTATTCACTATGTGTTAATGCTTTGGTCCGGTACTCTATTAAAAGGAGGCCTTAATACCCCTTAGTTTCCATTAGGACCCCGGTGCCACGGGAGGGGAGGACAAAAGATGTCATGCAAGTTCTTTTCCATAAGCACGTATGACTAAATTCGGAATACATGCCTACATTACATTGATGAATTGGAGCTAGTTCTATATCACCCTAGGTTATGACTGTTACAATGAACCGCATCCGGCATAATTCTCTATCACCGATCCATTGCCTACGAGCTTTCCATATATTGTTCTTCGCTTATTTACTTTTCCTATGCTATTGCTATCAACATTACAAAATACCAAAAACATTACTTTTGCTATCATTACCTTTTGCTACCGTTACCACTACTATCATATTACTTTGCTACTAAACACTTTGTTGCAGATATTAAGTTTCCAGGTGTGGTTGAATTGACAACTCAGCTGCTAATACTTGAGAATATTCTTTGGCTCCCCTTGTGTTGAATCAATAAATTTGGGTTGAATACTCTACCCTCGAAAACTGTTGCGACCCCCTATACTTGTGGGTTATCAAGACTACTTTCTGGCGCCATTGCCGGGGAGCATAGCTCTATTCTTTGCATCACTTGGGATTTATATCTGCTTATCATTATGAAGAACTTGAGAGATCCAAAAACCAAGATTTATCCCTCAACTACGTGGGGAGGTAAGGAACTGCCATCTAGCTCTGCACTTGATTCACCTTCTGTTTTGAGTAAGCTTGCGACACCTAAACCTGCTTCTGCTATTCATTCTAATATGTCGCATGTTATTGATGATGCCACTTCTGCTATGCATGATACTTATGATGAAACTGCTTCTATGATTTATACTACTGTGCCACTTGGTGAATTTCTTGATGAACGACTTGCTAGGGTTAGAGAGAATGAAATTATTGAAACTGATAATATTGATGAAAGTGATGTGAA
This sequence comes from Triticum dicoccoides, assembly GCF_002162155.2. Lineage (NCBI taxonomy): Eukaryota > Viridiplantae > Streptophyta > Magnoliopsida > Poales > Poaceae > Triticum > Triticum dicoccoides. The sequence goes on along the minus strand of NC_041380.1, from coordinate 373,782,677 downwards.
GAATCTCCCCCTAATAAATATGGATCGCCTGTTATTCCTGAGGGTTATGTTTTGGAAAAAGAAGCTGCTTTACTATTTTAGCTTGCAATGATAGATATGAGCTCAAGAGGTTACTAGCTAAATGGAAGCAGCAAGCTCTTAATGCTAGAATGAAACCTGACCCTGCTTTTGCTACTTCACCTATCTGTGTTAATGATAAGGATTATGAATTCTCTGTTAACCCTGATATAAATACTTTGGTTGAATCTGATCCTTTGCATGGCTATGAATCTGAAACTGTTGTGGCACATCTTACTAAATTAAATGATATAGCCACCCTGTTCACTAATGATGATAAATCTCGCTACCTTTATATCCTTAAAATATTTCCGTTCTCATTAAAGGGTGATGCTAAGATATGGTTTAATTCTCTGGATCCTGGTTGTGTGCGTAGTCCCCAGGACATGATTTATTACTTCTCTGCTAAATATTTCCCTGCTCATAAGAAACAAGCTGCTTTGAGGGATATATATATATATATATATATATATATATATATATATATATATATAATTTTGTGCAAATTGAAGAAGAGAGTCTCCCACAAGCTTGGGGGAGGCTTCTCCAATTACTTAATGCTTTGCCTGATCATCCTCTTAAGAAAAATGAAATACTTGATATCTTTTATAATGGACTAACCGATGCTTCTAGAGATTACCTGGATAGTTGTGCTGGTTCTGTTTTCAGGGAAAGAACACCGGATGAAGCTGAAATTCTATTAAACAATATGTTGACAAATGAAAAAAAATTGGACACTTCCTGAGCCTATTCCTAAACCAACTCCGAAGAAGAGAGGTGTTCTATTTCTCAGTCCTGAAGATATGCAGGCGGCAAAGAAATCCATGAAAGAAAAGGGTATTAAAGCTGAAGATGTTAAGAATTTACCTCCTATTGAAGAAATACATGGTCTTAATTTACCGCCTGTTGAAGAAACATATGATCTTAATCCATTACCTATTGAAGAAATACATGGTCTTGATAACCCGACACAGTTAGTAAAGGTAAATTCTCTCTATAGATATGATAAAGCTAAAATCCCATTTACTAAGTTTGCTATCTCATGGTTAGAGGAGTTTGATAAATTTATGGTTAAGCAAGAAGACTTCAATGCTTATTTTGGTAGAGAATTAAAATGCAGTGCTGATATACTTGAACACTTGGGTGATTATATGGCTAATGTCAAAGGTGAACTTAAACTTATTAGTAAACATGCTTCTATGTTTACCACTCAAGTAGAACAAGTACTTAAAGCTCAAAATGATTTGCTCAATTAATCGAATAGTAAGAATAATGATTATGCTGTTAGAGTGGCTACTAGAACCGGTAGAATGACTCAGGAACCTTTGTATCCTGAAGGCCACCCTAAGAGAATTGAGCAAGATTCTCAGAGAAATAATATAGATGCACCTAGTCCTTCTAAAAGGAAGAAAAAGAAAAATGATAGGACTTTGCATGCTTCTAGTGAACCTATTGCTGAAACACGTGACAATCGAAATGATATTTGTATTTCTGATGCTGAAACACAATCTGGTAATGAACCTGAAACTAGTGCTAATTTTAATGATAATGTTCATGTTGATGCTCAACCTAGCAATGATAATGATATAGAAATTGAACCTGCTGTTGATCTTGATAACCCACAATCAAAGAATCAACGTTATGATAAGAAAGACTTTGTTGCTTGGAAACACAGAACGGAAAGAGAGCCTTGGGTTCAGAAACCCATGCCTTTTCCTCCCAAACCATCCAAGAAAAAGGATGATGAGGATTTTGAGCGATTAACTGATATGCTTAAAATGAATCCTTATGCTAAGTATATGAAAGAAATTGTCACTAATAAAAGAAAGATACCGGAAGCTGAAATTTCCACCATGCTTGCTAATTATACTTTTAAGGGTGGAATACCAAAGAAACTTGGAGATCATGGAGTACCCACTATACCATACTCCATTAAAAGAAACTATGCTAAAACTGCGTTATGTGATCTTGGAGCTGATGTTAGTGTTATGCCTCTCTCTTTATATCGTAGACTTGATTTGAATAAGTTGACACCTACTGAAATATCTTTGCAGATGGTTGATAAATCAACTGCTATACCTGTCAGTATTTATGAGGATGTGCCTGTTGTAGTTGCAAACGTTACTATTTTAACGGACTTTGTTATTCTTGATATTCCCGAGGACGATAGTTTGTCTATTATTCTTGGAAGACCCTTTTTGAATACTGCAGGGGCTGTTATTGATTGCAACAAAATGTCACTTTTCATGTCAATAGTAATGAGCATACGGTACACTTTCCGAGGAAACAACCTCAAGTTCATAGTATCAACTCTATTGAAAAATTCCATCGATTATTATTGGAGGTTTTGAATTTCCTCTACTACTATCAAAAAGAAATATGATATTCTTATTATTGGGGATGTGCGTATCGCCGTTGAGGTAACATAGTGTTATTCGAAATTTCTCCGGTTCCATGTTATTCGGAATGAGTTTGTTAACAAGACTTGATCAACATTGTTAGTGGATTCCTTTTGATGAGCATGATATGGATGAAACTAGAAGGCACAACTTTCTATACCCTCTCTCTACTTTCTGTTATTTAGTTAGAATAAAGTAAAAATAGTATTTCCTGTCTGTTATCTGAATTATCTGTGCAGTATAAAAATACCCCGAAAATAAAAGTTCTCCAAATGCCCTGAAATTTAAATATGATTTTTTTGGAATATTTGAGAATATTTGGCACTGAGAACACAGCACGGGGGGCATCCACCTGGCCACGAGGGTGGAGGGTGCGCCCTACCCCCTGGGCGCTCCCCCCTGCCTCGTGGTCCCACAGTGGCTGTCTCCACTTATTCCTGCACCCACACACTCCTTCTTCCTCCCACAAACACGATTATCCAGCTCAAACCCGAGTCCAATCTCATTTTGCTGCAATTTTCGATCACCTTGCTAAAAGCATCTCTCACAAAACTGCTTTGGGGGATTGTTCCTTGGTATGTGACTCCTCCATTGGTCCAATTAGTTTTTGTTCTAGTGCTTTATTAATTGCATATTTTTGCTGCTTAGGTGACCCTGTTCTTGAGCTTGCATGTCAAATTTATGTGGTTCCAAGTAGTTCTGATGCATGATATAGGCTCTAGGCACTTGTAGGAGTAGTTGCTATCAATTTTGTTGAGTTTAGTTCACTTTTATTTGAAGTTACTAAAAATTTCAGAATTTTTCAGAAAATAATGAAGAGATTTTTGAGGGGCTCATCGAGCCGAAGCTCGAAGGAAAAGCAAAATGAAAAAGCAGAGAGGCCCAAATATAATCTGCCTCGCACCGCGGAGGTTTGGCCGTGTCAATGGCCTTCCAATGATTTCTTGACAGCAGCCGAGATTTATGATGATTTTTATGAATTGGCTGAGAATGCAGGTCACACCGCCTTCCTCCATGACCGACGCGAACAGTATCTCTTACTCACCAATATATTTGTGGAAAACTTTCATTTCCATGCTAGGAGCTCACCACCTACGGTGGAGTTTTATTTATATGATGAGCATAAGGGGATGCCACTTTATGATTTTTGTCGGGTTTGTTTGATCCCTTTTGAGGGCACAATAGAGGAACCACACCGCGGTGATGTGGATGTGTTTATTGATACCATCACTGTAGGGGAAACGAGGAAGGTTTCCAATGCACGAATCACTAGCATACATTTTCCCGTTTTATGCTACTTTGCAATATTTGCTAGTCGTTGCTTAATTGGTCGCGGAAACTGTGGAAACCATAGTGTTCCTGATATTATTGTTTTGTTCCACGGTTTATTCTGTGATAACTCTATTAGTATGGGCGGTATTGTTGCTAAACGGTTAAGTCTGAACCATACAAAGGGCCCATCTTTGGAGGCATCTATGCTTCACGCCTAGCTGCACATTTTAACATACCTATTAGGCACTATGAGAAGGAAGAAAAATTGCTGCCCCCTGTTTATTTAGATTATAAGAGTATGGTGGCACATGATTTTATTGTTAAGAATAGGGAAGGGGAGCTTAAATACAAATTGTTCTTTGATAAACATCACCCTGAGATTATTACCCTGCCTGCTCCTTCCTTGTTTGATTTATCTGCGGGCCAGTACCTTGTTCCATTAGAGGCTATTCACGCCTACCGGAACCCTACATCAGCCACAGAGCCAGAGTCGGAACCACAAGTTTATCCTCCACGACAGTCTAATTACCAGTGGGATCCGGAGATGATTGCCAACCAGTGGCAATCGGAGTCTTCTTCTTTGCAGTACGACCCCAACTATTACTATGGATATCCGCTAGGTCAGCCGTGGCCATAGACCAACTTAGGCCAAAAGCCTAAGCTTGGGGGAGTACGTATTTCCCAATGACATTACATTTATGTTCACACACCCATTGCTAGATGTCGGTGCACATACTTTTTCATTGTATCATCCATGCTAGTTTATTTCCTTTTTATGCTTTCTTCTTGTGTGCTTAATAAACCTTAAGAAAAAAACCAAAAAAATTAGTTGTAGCTTTTAGCTAGTTTTAATTTCTATGCTTGTAGTAGTAATTAAAAATAAAACCCAAAAATATTTCCTGTTCTTCTTTTGCTTGTTGGGAGCTTTCCCGTGTAAATAGTTTATTTCTTTTCTTTTCTTTGGGGGTCGATAGGAGAAGACCATAATTAAATTGTTGAAGTGGCTCTTATATGCATTATTGTTGATCTGACAAAATAGCCCATATTACCTTGTCTTCTCCAGTTTATTGAATGCTTGCAGATTCCAGCTTAGTCCAATGCACGTGCACTATTATTATTATTCACATCGTTCGGTCGTGCAAGTGAAAGGCAATTATGACGATATATGATGGACTGACTGAGATGAGAAAAGCTGGTATGAACTCGACCTCTCTTGTTTTTGTAAATATGATTAGTTCATCGTTCCTGATTCAGCCTATTATGAATAAACATGTTTGCAATGACAACTAGAGATCATAGTTTTTTGTGCCATGCTTGATTAGCTAGGCGCTTATAATGGTTTACCTTGCGTGCCAACATGCTATTAAAATGGTTGTGATGTGGTATGATAGGGTGGTATCCTCTTTTGAACGATTCGAGTGGCTTGACTTGGCACATGTTCACGCATGTAGTTGAAACAAAATCAACATAGCCTCTATGATATTTATGTTCATGGTGCATTATATCCTACTCATGCTTGCATTCGGTGTTGATTAATTTTAATGCATGTTCATGACTGTTGTCGGTTGATATGTCTCCAACGTATCTATAATTTTTGATTGCTCAATGCCATATTATCTACTGTTTTGGACATTATTGGGCTTTATTATCCACTTTTATATTATTTTTGGGACTAACCTATTAACCGGAGGCCCAGCCCAGAATTGTTGTTTTTTGCCTGTTTTAGGGTTTCAAAGAAAAGGAATATCAAACGGAGTCCAAACGGAATGAAACCTTCGGGAACGTGATTTTCTCAACGAACAAGACCCAGGAGACTTGGACCCTACATCAAGACACAAAAGAGGAGGCCACGAGGTAGGGGCGCGCGCCTACCCCCCCTCCCCAGGCGCGCCCTCCACCCTCGTGGGCCCCCTGTTGCTCCACCGACGTACTCCTTCCTCCTATATATACCTACGTACCCCCAAACAATCAGATACGAAGCGAAAACCCTAATTCCACTGCCGTAACTTTTTGTATCCACGAGATCCCATCTTGGGGCCTGTTCCGGAGCTCCGCCGGAGGGGGCATCGATCACGAAGGGCTTCTACATCAACACCATAGCCCCTCCGATGAAGTGTGAGTAGTTCACCTCAGACCTACGGGTCCATAGTTAGTAGCTAGATGGCTTATTCTCTCTTTTTTGATCTCAATACAATGTTCTCCCCCTCTCTTGTGGAGAACTATTCGATGTAATCTTCTTTCTGCGGTGTGTTTGTTGAGACCAATGAATTATGGGTTTATGATCAAGTCTGTCTATGAACAATATTTGAATCTTCTCTGAATTCTTTTATGTATGATTGGTTATCTTTGCAAGTCTCTTCGAATTATCATTTTGGTTTGGCCTACTAGATTGATCTTTCTTGCAATGGGAGAAGTGTTTAGCTTTGGGTTCAACCTTGCAATGTCCTTTACCAATGACAGTAGGGGCAACAAGGCACATATTGTATTGTTGCCATCAAGGATAACAAGATGGGGTTTTCATCATATTGCATGAGTTTATCCCTCTACATCATGTCATCTTTCTTAAGGCGTTACTCTATTTTCATTAACTTAATACTCTAGATGCATGCTGGATAGCGGTCAATGAGTGGAGTAATAGTAGTAGATGCAGGCAGGAGTCGGTCTACTTGTCTCGGACGTGATGCCTATATACATGATCATACCTAGATATTCTCATAACTATGCTCAATTCTGTCAATTGCTCAATAGTAATTTGTTCACCCACCGTAGAATACTTTTGCTCTCGAGAGAAGACACTACTGAAACCTATGGCCCCCGGGTCTATCTTCATCATATTAATCTCCCAATACTTAGTTATTTCCTTTGCTTTTACTTTGATTTTATTTTACTTTGCATCTTTATCATAAAAAATACCAAAAATATGATCTTATCATATCTATCAGATATCACTCTCGTATGTGGCCGCGTAGGGATTGACAACCCCTTATCGTGTTGGTTGCGAGGATTTATTTGTTTTGTGCAGGTAAGAGGGACTGGCGCGTAGCCTCCTACTGGATTGATACCTTGGTTCTCAAAAACTAAGGGAAATACTTACGCTACTTTGCTGCATCATCCCTTCCTCTTCGGGGAAAGCCAACGCAGTGCTCAAGAGGTAGCAAGAAGGATTTCTGGCACCGTTACCGGGGAGGTCTACGCAAAAGTCAATATACCAAGTATCCATCACATACCCTTATCTCCCGCATTACATTATTTGCCATTTGCCTCTCATTTTCCTCTCCCCCACTTCACCCTTGCCGTTTTATTCGCCCTCTCTCTCTATCCTCCCTGTCTTTCTCTGTTTGCCTCTTTTTGCGTGCTTGCTTTTTGTTTGCTTGTGTGTTAGTTTGCTTGCTTGTCACGATGGCTCAAGATAACACTAAATTGTGTGACTTCACCAATACCAACAATAATGATTTTATTAGCACTCTGATTGCTCCTCTTACCGACGCTGAATCTTGTGAAATTAATACTGCTTTGCTGAATCTTGTCATGAAAGATCCGTTTTCTAGCCTTCCTAGTGAAGATGCCGCTACCCATCTAAATAGCTTCGTTGATTTGTGTGATGTGCAAAATAAGAAAGATGTGGATAATGATATTATTAAATTGAAGCTATTCCCTTTTTCGCTTAGAGATCGTGCTAAAGCTTGGTTTTTGTCTTTGCCTAAAAATATTATTGATTCATGGAACAAGTGCAAAGATGCTTTTATCTTTAAGTATTTTCCTCCCGCTCAGATCATCTCTCTTAGAAACGATATTATGAATTTTAAGCAACTTGATCATGAACATGTTGCACAAGCTTGGGAGAGAATGAAACTAATGATACGTAATTGCCCTACTAATGGTTTAAATTTGTGGATGATTATACAAATTTTTTATGCTAGATTGAATTTTGCTTCTAGAAATCTTTTAGATTTGGCCGCGGGAGGCACTTTTATGGAAATCACTTCAGGAGAAGCTACTAAACTCCTAGATAATATTATGGTTAATTATTCTCAATGGCATACTGAAAGATCTACTAATAAAAATGTGCATGCGATAGAAGAAATTAATGTTTTGAGTGGAAAGATGGATGAACTTATGAAATTATTTGCTAGTAAGAGGGTTTCTTCTGATCCTAATGATATGCCCTTGTCTACTTTGATTGAGAATAATAATGAATCTATGGATGTAAATTTTGTTGGTAGGAACAATTTTGGTAACAACACGTATAGAGGAAACTTTAATCCTAGGCCTTATCCTAGTAATCCCTCTAATAGTTATGGTAATTCCTACAACAATTCTTATGGAAATTATAATAAGATGCCCTCTGATTTTGAATCTAATATTAAAGAATTTATTACTTCACAAAAGAATTTCAATGCTTTGATTGAAGAAAAATTACTTAAGATTGATGAGTTGGCTAGGAACGTTGATAGAATTTCTCTTGATGTTGATTCTTTGAAACTTAGATCTATTCCACCTAAGCATGATATCAATGAGTCTCTCAAATCCATGAGAATTTCCATTGATGAGTGCAAAGAAAGAACCGCTAGGATGCGTGCTAAGAAAGATGCCTTTATAAGAGTGTGTTCTTCTAGTTCTTATGAAAATAAAGATGAAGATCTAAAAGTTATTTATGTGTCCCCTATTAAATCTTTGTTTTGCAATATGAATCTTGATAATGATGGGACTGAATATGATCCACCTTTACCTAGAAGGCGTTCCAAGAATTTGGAATTTTTTGATCTTGATGCTAAAATTGATAAAAGTGGGATTGAAGAAATTAAAACCGTTGCTAAACCCACTATTATGGATTTCAAGGAATTTAACTATGAAAATTGCTCTTTGATTGATTGTATTTCCTTGTTGCAATCCATGCTAAATTCTCCTCACGCTTATAGTCAAAATAAAGCGTTTACTAAACATATCGTTGATGCCTTGATGCAATCTTATGAACAAAAACTTGAATTGGAAGTTTCTATCCCTAGAAAACTCTATGATGAGTGGGAACCAACTATTAAAATTAAAATTAAATATCATGAATGCTATGCTTTATGTGATTTGGGTGCTAGTGTTTCCACGATTCCAAAGACTTTGTGTGATTTGTTAGGTTTCCGTGATTTTGATGATTGCTCTCTAAACTTGCACCTTACGGATTCCACTATTAAGAAACCTATGGGAAGAATTAATGATGTTCTTATTGTTGCAAATAGAAATTATGTTCCCGTAGATTTTATTGTTCTTGACGTAGATTGCAATCCTTCATGTCCTATTATTCTTGGTAGACCTTTCCTTAGAACGATTGGTGCAATTATTGATATGAAGGAAGGAAATATTAGATTACAATTTCCATTAAGGGAAGGCATGGAACACTTTCCTAGAAATAAAATCAAATTACCTTATGAATCTATTATGAGAGCCACTTATGGATTGCTTACCAAAGATGGCAATACCTAGATCTATCCTTGTTTGTTATGCCTAGCTAGGGGCGTTAAACGATAGTGCTTGTTGGGAGGCAACCCAATTTTATTTTTATTCCTTGATTTTTGCACCTGTTTAGTAATAAATAATTTATCTATCCTCTGTTTTGGTTGTGTTTTGTGTGTTTAATTAGTGTTTGTGCCAAGTAGAACCGTTGGGAAAACTTGGGGAAAGTCTTGTTACACTTGCTGTAAAAAACAGAAACTTTAGCGCTCACGAGAACTGCTTCCATTTTTATTTGGAAAGTGATATTTAGTTAATTCTTTTTGAAGATGATTAATAGATAAATTCCTCACGTCCAGAAATTTATTTTAGAATTTTTGGGGTTCTATATATTGCGCTAGCTACAGATTACTACAGACTGTTCTGTTTCTAACAGATTCTGTTTTTCGTGTGTTGTTTGCTTATTTTGATAAATCTATGGCTAGTAAAATAGTTTATAAACCATAGAGAAGTTGGAATACAATAGGTTTAACACAAATATAAATGAAGAATGAGTTCATTACAGTACCTTGAAGTGGTCTTTTGTTTTCTTTCGCTAACGGAGCTCACGGGATTTTCTACTTTGAGTTTTGTGTTGTGAAGTTTTCAAGTTTTGGGTAAAGATTTGATGGATTATGGAACAAAGAGTGGCAAGAGACTAAGCTTGGGGATGCCCATTGAACCCCCAAGATAATCTAAGGACACCTAAAAGCCAAAGCTTGGGTATGCCCCGGAAGGCATACCCTCTTCAGTCTACTTCTATCGGTAACTTTACTTGGAGCTATATTTTTATTCGCCACATGATATGTGTTTTGCTTGGAGCGTCTTGTATGATTTGAGTCTTTACTTTTTAGTTTACCACAATCATCCTTTCTGTACACCTTTTGAGAGATACATACATGATTTGGAATTTGTTAGAATACTCTATGTGCTTCACTTATATCTTTTGAGTTATATAGTTTTGCTCCAGTACTTCACTTATATCTTTTAGACCACGGTGGTGGATTTGTTTTATAGAAACTATTGATCTCTCATGCTTCACTTAGATTATTTTGAGAGTCTTAAATAGCATGGTAATTTGCTTAAAATCCTAATATGCTAGGTATTCAAGATTAGTAAAATTTTCTTATAAGTGTTTTGAATACTAAGAGAAGTTTGATGCTTGATGATTGTTTTGAGATATGGGGGTAATAATATCAAAGTCGTGCTAGTTGAGTAGTTGTGAAATTGAGAAATGCTTGTGTTGAAGTTTGCAAGTCCTGTAGCATGCACGTATGGTAAACGTTATGTATCAAATTTGAAACATGAGGTGTTATTTGATTGTCCTCCTTATGAGTGGCGGTCGGGGACAAGCGATGGTCTTTTCCTACCAATCTATCCCCTAGGAGCATGTGCGTAGTGCCGAGGTTTTTGATGACTTGTAGATTTTTGCAGTAAGTATGTGAGTTCTTTATAACTAATGTTGAGTCCATGGATTATACGCACTCTCAGCCTTCCATCCTTGCTAGCCTCTTCGGTACCGTGCATTGCCCTTTCTCACATTGAGAGTTGGTGCAAACTTCACCAGTGCATCCAAACCCTGTGATATGATACACTCTTTCACACATAAACCTCCTTATATCTTCCTCAAAACAGCCACCATACCTACCTATTATGGCATTTCCATAGCCATTCCAAGATATATTGCCATGCAACTTCCCACCATTCCGTTTATCATGACACATTCATTATTGTCATATTGCTTAGCATGATCATGTAGTTGACATAGTATTTGTGGCAAAGCCACCATTCATAATTCTTCCATACATGTCACTCTTGGTCCATTGCATATCTTGGTACACCGCCGGAGGCATTCATATAGAGTCATCTTTTGTTCTAGTATCGAGTTGTAATCATTGAGTTGTAAATAAATAGAAGTGTGATGATCATCATTTTCTAGAGCATTGTCCCAAGTGAGGAATTAAAAAAAAGAAGAGAGAAAGGCCATAAAAAAAGATAAGGCCCAAAAAAAGAAAGAGAAAGGCCATAAAAAAGAGAAGGCCCAAAAAATGAGAGAAAAAGAGAGAAGGGACAATGTTACTATCCTTTGCCACACTTGTGCTTCAAAGTAGCACCGTAATCTTCATGATAGAGAGTCTCTTGCTTTTTCACTTTCATATACTAGTGGGAATTTTCATTATAGAACTTGGCTTGTATATTCCAACAATGGGCCTCCTCAAGTGCCCTAGGTCTTCATGAGCAAGCAAGTTGTATGCACACTCACTTAGTTTCTTTTGTTGAACTTTCATACATTTATAGCTCTAGTGCATCCGTTGCATGGCAATCCCTACTCCTTGCATTAACATCAATCGGTGGGCATCTCCATAGCCCATTGATTAGCCTCGTTGATGTGAGACTTTCTCCTTTTTATCTTCTCCACATAACCCCCCTCATTATATTCTATTCCACCCATAGTGCTATGCCCATGGCTCGCGCTCATATATTGCGTGAAAGTTTATAGGTTTGAGATTACTAAAGTATGAAACAATTGCTTGTCTTGTCATCGGGGTTGTGCATGATGAGAGCATTCTTGTGTGACGAAAATGGAGCATGACTAAACTATATGATTTTGTAGGGATGTACTTTCTTTGGCCATGTTATTTTGAGAAGACATAATTGCTTAGTTAGTATGCTTGAAGTATTATTATTTTTATGTCAATATGAACTTTTGTCTTGAATCTTTTGGATCTGAATATTCATACCACAATTAAGAAGAATTACATTAAAATTATGCCAAGTAGCACTCCGCATCAAAAATTCTGTTTTTATCATTTACCTACTCGAGGACGAGCAGGAATTAAGCTTGGGGATGCTTGATATGTCTCCAACGTATCTATAATTTTTGATTGCTCAATGCCATATTATCTACTGTTTTGGACATTATTGGGCTTTATTATCCACTTTTATATTATTTTTGGGACTAACCTATTAACCGGAGGCCTAGCCCAGAATTGTTGTTTTTTGCCTGTTTTAGGGTTTCAAAGAAAAGGAATATCAAACGGAGTCCAAACGGAATGAAACCTTCGGGAACGTGATTTTCTCAACGAACAAGACCCAGGAGACTTGGACCCTACATCAAGACACAAAAGAGGATGCCACGAGGTAGGGGGGCCCGCCTACCCCCCCAGGCGCGCCCTCCACCCTCGTGGGCTCCCTGTTGCTCAACCAACGTACTCCTTCCTCCTATATATACCTACATACCCCCAAATGATTAGATACGGAGCCAAAACCCTAATTACACCGCCGTAACTTTCTGTATCCGCGAGATCCCATCTTGGGGCCTATTCCGGAGCTCCGCCGGAGGGGGCATCGATCATGGAGGGCTTCTACATCAACACCATAGCCCCTTCGATGAATTGTGAGTAGTTCACCTCAGACCTACGGGTCCATAGTTAGTAGCTAGATGGCTTCTTCTCTCTTTTTTGATCTCAATACAATGTTCTCCCCCTCTCTTGTGGAGAACTATTCGATGTAATCTTCTTTTTGCGGTGTGTTTGTTGAGACCGATGAATTGTGGGTTTATGATCAAGTCTATCTATGAACAATATTTAAATCTTCTCTGAATTCTTTTATATGATTGGTTATATTTGCAAGTCTTTGCTGATTATTAGTTTGGTTTGGCCTACTAGATTGATCTTTCTTGCAATGGGAGAAGTGCTCAGCTTTGGGTTCAATCTTGCGATGTCCTTTCCCAGTGACAGTAGGGGCAGCAAGGCACGTATTGTATTGTTGCCGTCGAGGATAACAAGATGGGGTTTTCATCATATTGCATGAGTTTATCCCTCTACATCATGTCATCTTGCTTAAGGCGTTACTCTGTTTTCATTAACTTAATACTCTAGATGCATGCTGGATAGCGGCTGATGAGTGGAGTAGTAGTAGTAGTAGATGCAAGCAGGAGTCGGTCTACTTGTCTCGGACGTGATGCCTATATACATGATCATACCTAGATATTCTCATAACTATGCTCAATTCTGTAAATTGCTCAATAGTAATTTGTTCACCCACCGTAGAATACTTATGCTCTCAAGAGAAGCCACTAGTGAAACCTATGGCCCCCGGGTCTATCTTCATCATATTAATCTCCCAATACTTAGTTATTTCCTTTGCTTTTACTTTACTTCACATCTTTATCATAAAAAATACCAAAAATATTATCTTATCATATCTATCAGATCTCACTCTCGTAAGTGGCCGTGTAGGGATTGACAACCCCTTATCGCGTTGGTTGCGAGGATTTATTTGTTTTGTGCAGGTATGAGGGACTGGCGCGTAGCCTCCTACTGAAATGATACCTCGGTTCTCAAAAACTGAGGGAAATACTTATGCTACTTTGCTGCATCATCCCTTCCTCTTCGGGGAAAACCAACGCAGTGCTCAAGAGGTAGCATCGCTCTCTAGCTGGTTGCTTCCCAGTCTTTTTCTAGCCTTCACCTGTACTAAGCGGGAATACTGCTTGTGCATCCAACTCCATAAACCCCAAAGTTATTCCATATGAGTCTACCATACCTACCTATATATGGTATCTACCCGCCGTTCCAAGTAAATTTGTATGTGCCAAACTCTAAACCTTCAAATAAATATCCTGTTTTGTATGCTCGAATAGCTCATGTATCAACTAGGGCTGTCCGCATCTTCCATGTTAGGCGGGTTATTCTCAAGAGGAGTGGACTCCGCTCCTGACTTACGAGAAAATGGTTGGTCACCAGGATGCCCAGTCCCATGCTTTATGAAAATCAAATCAAAATAATTGCAAACAAAACTCCCCCTGGGACTCTTGTTAGTTGGAGGCACTCGTTGTCTCGAGCAAGCCATGGATTGATGCTTGTTGGTGGAGGGGGAGTATAAACTTCACAATTCTGTTTGGGAACCGCCTATAATGTCTTTAGCATGGAAGATATCGCCATCTCTTGGTTGTTATGTTGACAATGAAATTATACCGCTCAAAATATTATTGACCTCTATTTGAAAACCGAGCTCTGGCACCTCTACAAATCCCTGCTTCCCTCTGCGAAGGGCCTATCTATTTACTTTCATGTTGAGTCATCATCCTCTTATTAAAAAGTACCAGTTGGAGAGCACCTCTGTCATTTGCATTCATTACTGTTAGTTTACATTGAGTATGACTTGATTGGATCTCTTTTACAATGAATTACAATGTCTAGTCAGTCCTTGATCTTTAAAGGTGCTCCGCATTTATGTTTTGCGGTCTCAGAAAGGGCTAGCGAGATACCATCTTGTTATATCATATTATGATTTGTTCTGAGAAAGTGTTGTCATCCGAGATTTATTATTATTGCTCGCTAGTTGATTATGCCATTGATATGAGTAAACATGAGACCTAAGCGTTATTGTGAATATGGTTAGTTTATAATCTTTGCTGAAAACTTGAATGCTGGCTTTACATATTTACAACAATAAGAGCAAACAAAGTTTGTAAAAGTTTTTCTTTATCACTTTTAGTTTATCAACTGAATTTCTTGAGGACAAGAAAAGGTTTAAGCTTGGGGGAGTTGATACGTCTCCGTCGTATCTACTTTTCCAAACACTTTTGCCCTTGTTTGGACTCTAACTTGCATGATTTGAATGGAACTAACCCGCACTGACGCTATTTTTAGCAGAATTGCCATGGTGTTATTTATGTGCAGAAACAAAAGTTCTCGGAATGACCTGAAACTCCATGGAGCGTATTTTTGGAAATAATAAAAAATACTGGCAAAAGATCAAGACCAGGGGGCCCACACCCTAGCCACGAGGGGTGGGGGGCTCCTGCCCCCCTGGGCGCGCCCCCTACCTCGTGGGCCCCCTGGAGCTCCTCCGACCTCAACTCCAACTCTATATATTTGATTTCGGGGAGAAAACATTAAGGAGAAGGATTCATCGCGTTTTACGATACGGAGCCGCCACCATGCCCTAAAACCTCTAGGGAGGGCTGATCTGGAGTCCATTCGGGGCTCCGTAGAGGGGAATCCGTCGCCATCGTCATCATCAACTATACTCCATCACCAATTTCATGATGCTCACCGCCGTGCATGAGTAATTCCATCGTAGGCTTGCTGGACGGTGATGGGTTGGATGACATTTATCATGTAATCGAGTTAGTTTTGTTAGGGTTTGATCCCTAGTATCCACTATGTTCTGAGATTGATGTTGCTATGACTTTGCTATGCTTAATGCTTGTCACTAGGGCCTGAGTGCCATGATTACAGATCTGAACCTATTATGTTTTCATCAATATATGAGAGTTCTTGATCCTATCTTGCAAGTCTATAGTCACCTACTATGTGTTATGATCTGGCAACCCCGAAGGGACAATAATCGGGACCACTCCCGGTGATGACCGTAGTTTGAGGAGTTCATGTATTCACTATGTGTTAATGCTTTGGTCCAGTACTCTATTAAAAGGAGGCCTTAATATCCCTTAGTTTCCATTAGGACCCCGCCGCCATTGGAGGGTAGGACAAAAGATGTCATGCAAGTTCTTTTCCATAAGCACGTATGACTATATTCGGAATACATGCCTACATTACATTGATGAATTGGAGCTAGTTCTGTGTCACCCTAGGTTATGACTGTTACATGATGAACCGCATCCGGCATAATTCTCTATCACCAATCCATTGCCTACGAGCTTTCGACATATTGTACTTCGCTTATTTACTTTTCCGTTGCTATTGCTATCATCACTACAAAATACCAAAAACATTACTTTTGCTATCATTACCTTTTGCTACCATTACCACTACTATCATATTACTTTGCTACTAAACACTTTGCTGCAGATATTAAGTTTACATGTGTGGTTGAATTGACAACTCAGCTGCTAATACTTGAGAATATTCTTTGGCTCCCCTTGTGTCGAATCAATAAATTTGGGTTGAATACTCTACCCTCGAAAACTGTTGCGATCCCCTATACTTGTGGGTTATCACTTGTTACTATGGAAAACAATCCTTTGGGGGTTTGTTCGAGGTATCTTCACCTCCTCCGGAACCACAATTAGCTACCCCTCAACCTACTGCACCTACTAAAAATATTGAATATGAAATTCCTTTGGGTATGATAGAAAAACCGCTAGTTAATCCTTACGTAGGAGATGGAAGCGAACATCCTGATATGTGCTTGATATATGTAGAACAAATTTGTGGATTGTTTAAGCATGCAGGTTTACCCGAAGATGAAGTTATGAAGAAAGTTTTCCCTTTATCTTTGAAGGGAAAAGCATTGGCATGGTATAGGCTATGCGATGATATTGGATCATGGAATTGGAATCGTTTGAAATTGGAGTTCCACCAAAAAATTTATCCTATGCATCTAGTTCATCATGATCGGAATTATAAGTATAATTTTTGGCCTCGTGAAGGAGAAAGTATCGCTCTAGCTTGGGGGAGGCGTAAGTCAATGTTATATTCATGCCCCAATCATGAGCTGTCAAGAGAAATTATTATCCAAAATTTTTATGCTCGGCTTTCTCGTAATGATCAAACCATGGTTGATACTTCTTGTGCTGGTTCATATGAAGAAGACTATTGAATTCCGGTGGGATCTTTTGGAAGGAACTAAACGTAACTCTGAAAATTGGGAACTCGACAAAGGTAAAGAGTCAGGTATTAAACTTAAGTATGATTGTGTTAAATCTTTTATGGATACCGATGCTTTTCAAAAGTTTAGAACTAAATATGGACTTGACTCTGAGATAGTAGCCTCCTTTTGTGAATCATTTGCTACTCATGTTGAACTCCCTAAAGAGAAGTGGTTTAAATATCACCCACCTATTAAATAAGAAATTAAAGAACCAGTACCAGTTAAAGAAGAAACTATACTTTATAATGTTGATCCACTTGTTCCTTCTGCTTATATAGAGAAACCACCTTTCCCTGTTAGGATAAAGGAACATGCTAATGTTTCAACTGTGGTTAACAAAAGCTACATTAGAACACCTAAACCTGATGAACAAATTAAAGTTGAACCTAGTATTGCTATAGTTAAAGATCTCTTGGAAGAAGATATGGATGGGCATGTTATTTACTTATGTGAAGAAGCTGCTAGAATTGCCAAACCTGATAAGAAAGATAAGCATAGACCTGTTGTTGGCATGCCTGTCATCTCAGTTAAAATAGGAGATCACTGCTATCATGGTTTATGTGACATAGGTGCTAGTGTGAGTGCTATTCCTTATACCTTATATCAAGAAATTATGAATGACATAACACCCGCAGAGATAGAAGAAATAGATGTTACTATAAATATTGCTAATAGAGACACAATATCGCCAATTGGGATTGTTAGGGATGTTGAAGTCTTGTGTGGGAAAATAAAATACCCTACTGACTTTCTTGTTCTTGGTACCCCACAAGATAACTTCTGTCCCATTATCTTTGGTAGACCTTTCTTGAACACCGTTAATGCTAAGATAGATTGTGAGAAACAAACTGTCGCTGTTAGTTTTGGTAATGAGTCTCATGAGTTCAATTTTTCCAAGTTTAGTAGAAATCTTCATGAAAAAGAATTGCCTAGTAAAGATGAATTAATTGGTCTTGCTGAAGGAAATATGCCCTAGAGGCAATAATAAAGTTATATTTATTTCCTGATATCATGATAAATGTTTATTATTCATGCTAGAATTATATTAACCGGAAACATAATACATGTGTGAATACATAGACAAACATAGTGTCACTAGTATGCATCTACTTGACTAGCTCATTGATCAAAGATAGTTGAGTTTCCTAGCCATAGACATGAGTTGTCATTTGATCAATGGGATCACATCATTTGGAGAATGATGTGATTGACTTGACCCATTCCGTTATCTTAGCACTTGATCGTTTAGTTTACTGCTATTGCTTTCTTCATGACTTATACATGTTCCTATGATTATGGGATTATGCAACTCCCGAATACCGGAGGAACACTTTGTGTGCTACCAAACGTCACAACATAACCAAACATCACAATGTAACTGGGTGATTATAAAGGTGCTCTACAGGTGTCCCCGATGGTGTTCATGGAGTTGGCATAGATCAATAATAGGATTTGTCACTTCGATTGTCGGAGAGGTATCTCTGGGCCCTCTCGGTAATCCACATCACTATAAGCCTTGCAAGCAATGTCACTAATGAGTTAGTTGCGGGATGATGCATTACGAAACGAGTAAAGAGACTTGCCGGTAACGAGATTGAGCTAGGTATTGAGATACTGACGATCGAATCTCGAGCAAGTAACATACCGATGACAAAGGGGACAACGTATGTTGTTATGCGGTTTGATCGATAAAGATCATCGTAGAATATGTAGGAACCAATATGAGCATCCGGGTTCCGCTATTGGTGATACGTCCATTTTGCATCATGCTTTTATATCGATATTTATTGCATTATGGGCTGTTATTACACATTATGTCACAATACTTATGCATATTCTCTCTTATTTTACAAGGTTTACATGAAGAGGGGGAATGCCGACAGCTGGGATTCTGGGCTGGAAAAGGAGCAAATATTAGAGACCTATTCTGCATAGCTCCAAAAGTCCTGAAACTTTACGGAAGTTATTTCCAGAATATATAAAAAATACTGAGCGAAGAAAGTTCCAGAGGGGGCCCACACCTTTGCCACAAGGGTGGGGGGCGTGCCCTACCCCCTGGGCGCGCCCCCTGCCTCGTGGGCCCCCTGGTGGCCCTCCGATGCCCATCTTCTGCTATATGAGGTCTTTTGTCCGAGCAAAAATCATAAGCTAGCTCACAGGACGAAACTCCGCCGCCATGAGGCGGAACCTTGGTGGAACCAATCTAGGGCTCCGGCAGAGCTGTTCTGCCGGGGGAACTTCCCTTCGGGAGGGGGAAATCATCACCATCGTCATCACCAACGATCCTCTCATCGAGAGGGGGTCAATCTCCATCAACATCTTCACCAACACCATCTTATCTCAAACCCTAGTTCATCTCTTATATCCAATCTTTGTATGCAAACCTCAGATTGGTACCTATGGGTTGCTAGTAGTGTTGATTACTCCTTGTAGTTGATGCTAGTTGGTTTACTTGGTGGAAGATCATATGTTCAGATCCATTATGCATATTAATACCCCTCTGATTATGAACATGAATATGCTTTGTGAGTAGTTACGTTTGTTCCTGAGGACATGGGAGAAGTCTTGCTATAAGTAGTCATGTGAATTTGGTAATCGTTTGATATTTTGATGAGATGTATGTTGTCATCCCTCTAGTGGTGTCATGTGAACGTCGACTACATGACACTTAACCATTGTTTGGGCCTAGAGGGAGGCATTGGGAAGTAATAAGTAGATTATGGGTTGCTAGAGTGGCAGAAGCTTAAACCCTAGTTTATGCGTTGCTTCGTAAGGGCTGATTTGGATCCATATGTTTCATGCTATGGTTAGGTTTACCTTAATACATCTGTTGTAGTTGCGGATGCTTGCAATAGGGGTTAATAATAAGTGGGATGCTTGTCCAAGTAAGGATAGTACCCAAGCACCGGTCCACCCACATATCAAATTATCAAAGTACCGAACGCGAATCATATGAACGTGATGAAAACTAGCTTGACGATAATTCCCATGTGTCCTTGGAAGCACTTTCCTTTATATAAGAGTTTTTCCAGGCTTGTCCTTTGCTACAAAAAGGATTGGTCCATCTTTCTGCACCTTATTTACTTGCATTACTTGTTACTCGTGACAAATTACCTTATCACAAAACTATCTGTTACCGATAATTTCAGTGCTTGCAGAGAATACCTTACTAAAATCTGTTTATCATTTCCTTCTGCTCCTCATTGGGTTCGACACTCTTACTTATCTAAAAGGCTACGATAGATCCCCTACACTTGTGGGTCATCAAGACTCTTTTCTGGCACCATTGCCAGGGAGTGAAGCGCCTTTGGTAGGTGGAATTTGGTAAGGAAAAATTTATATAGTGTGCTGAAATTTACTGTCACTTGTTACTATGGAACATAATCCTTTGAGGGGCTTGTTCGGGGTATCTTCACCCCGACCAGTAGAGAAAAGAGTTGCTCCTCAACCCACTGAACCTACTGAAAATGTGTACTTTGAAATTCCTTCGGGTATGATAGAGAAACTGCTAGCTAATCCTTTTGCAGGAGATGGAACATGGCATCCCAATTTACACTTCATCTATGTGGATGAAGTTTGTGGATTATTTAAGCTTGCAGGTATGCCCAAGGATGTTATCAAGAAGAAGGTCTTCCCTTTATCTTTGAAGGGAGATGCATTGACATGGTATAGGCTATGTGATGATATGGGATCATGGGACTATAGGCGATTGAAATTGGAATTTCATCACAAGTTTTATCCTATGCATCTTGTTCATCGTGATCGTAATTATATATATATATTTTGGCCTCGCGAAGGAGAAAGCATCACTCTATCTTGGGGGAGGCTTAAGTCAATGTTATATTCATGCCCCGATCATGAGTTCTCAAGAGAAATGATTATTCAAAATTTTTATGCTCGACTTTCTCTCAGTAATCGCTCCATGCTCGATACTTCTTGTACTGTATCTTTTATGATGAAGACTATTGAATTCAAATGGGATTTATTGGAAATAATTAAACGCAACTCTCAAGATTGGGACCTCGACGAAGGTAAGGATTCGGGTATAACACCTAAGTTTGATTGTGTTAAATCTTTTATGGATACCGATGCTTTCCATGAATTTAGCACTGAATATGGACTTGACTCTGATAGTAGCTTATTTCTGTGAATCCTTTGCTACTCATGTTGATCTCCCTAAGGAGAAGTGGTTTAAATATAATCCTCCCATTGAAGTAAAGTAGTTGCACCTATAAAAGTTTAAGAAAATACTATCACTTATGATGATCCTGTTGTTCGTGCTACTTATATTGAGAAACCACCTTTCCCTGTTAGAATAAAGAATTGCCTAGTAAAATTTCGTAGACAATCCCATGATAAAGAATTGCCTAGTAAAGATGAAATTATTGGTCTTGCTTCTATTGACGTGCCTCCTACTGATCCTTTAGAACAATATTTGCTAGACCATGAAAATGATATGTTCATGAATGAAAGAAGGGAAAGAGATGAAGTATTCTTTAAACAAGGACCTATTCTGAAACACAACTTGCCTGTTGAAATTCTAGGGGATCCTCCTCCACCCAAGGGTGATCCCGTGTTTGAGCTTAAACCATTGCCTGATACTCTTAAATATGCTTATGTTGATGAAAAGAAGATATATCATGTTATTATTAGTGCTAACCTTTCAGAGCATGAAGAATAGAGATTATTGAAAACTCTAAAGAAGCACCGTGCTGCTATTGGATATACTCTTGATGATCTTAAGGGCATTAGTCCCACTCTATGTCAACACAAATTAAATTTGGAGAAAGACGCCAAACCAGTTATTGATCACCAACGACGGCTAAATCCTAAGATGAAAGAAGTGGTAAGAAAAGAAAAGACTACTTTTACTTTCCCTTTCGGTACCTTTGCTTATAGACGTATGCCTTTTGGTTTATGTAATGCACCTGCTACCTTTCAAAGATGCATGATGGCTATATTCTCTGACTTTTGTGAAAAGATTTGTGAAGTTTTCATGGATGATTTCTCTATTTATGGATCCTATTTTGATTATTGCTTGAGCAACCTTGATCTAGTTTTGCAGAGATGTGAAGAAACTAACCTTGTCTTGAATTGGGAGAAGTGCCACTTTATGGTTAATGAAGGTATTGCCTTGGGGCATAAAATTTCTGAAGGAGGTATTGAAGTTGATACAGCTAAAGTTGATGCTATTGAAAAGATGTCGTGTCCTAAGAACATCAAAGGTATAAGAAGTTTCCTTGGCCATGCCGGTTTTTATAGGAGGT
The DNA here is from genome assembly GCF_002162155.2 of Triticum dicoccoides. Lineage (NCBI taxonomy): Eukaryota > Viridiplantae > Streptophyta > Magnoliopsida > Poales > Poaceae > Triticum > Triticum dicoccoides. Next base: position 373,760,578 of record NC_041380.1, on the reverse strand, counting down.
TCATTAAGGACTTCTCAAAAATCTCCCGGCCTCTGACTAACCTATTACAAAAGATATTCCTTTTGTCTTTGATGATGATTGTGTAGAAGCATTTGAAATACTTAAGAAAGCTTTGATTTCTACACCTATTGTTCAGCCACCTGATTGGAATTTACCCTTTTATATTATGTATGATGCTAGTGATTATGCTGTAGGGGCTATTCTAGGACAAAGAGTTGATAAGAAATTAAATGTTATTCAATATGCTAGTAAAACTCTAGACAATGCCCAGAGAAATTATGCTACTACTGAAAAGGAGTTCTTAGCAGTTGTATTTGCTTGTGATAAGTTTAGACCTCATATTGTTGATTCTAAAGTAACTATTCACACTGATCATGCTGCTATTAAATATCTCATGGAAAAGAAAGATGCTAAACCTAGACCTATTAGATGGGTTCTCCTGCTTCAAGAATTTGATTTGCATATTATTTATATAAAGGGAGCTGAGAATCCCATTGTAGACAACTTGTCTAGGTTAGAGAATGTTCTTGATGACCCACTACATATTGATGATAGCTTTCCTGATGAACAATTAAATGTCATAAATGCTTCTCGTACAGCTCCATGGTATGCTGATTATGCTAATTACATTGTTGCTAAATTTATACCACCTAGTTTCACATACCAGCAAAAGAAAAAGTTCTTCTATGATTTAAGACATTACTTCTGGGATGACCCACATCTTTATAAAGAAGGAGTAGATGGTGTTATTAGACGTTGTGTACCCGAGCATGAATAGGAATAGATCTTATGTAAGTGTCACTCCGAAGCTTACGGAGGACACCATGCTGGAGATAGAATTGCACATAAGGTATTTGTCGTGGAATTGACACATCATATGTCCTAGCAAAAGGACTTAGTCGTAGGGCCATCACAACTAGGAAGCTTAAAGGGGTTAGTCGGGACAAAGGACACGAGAGGTTTTATACTAGTTTGTCCCCTTACGATGAAGGTAAGAGCCTACGTCTAGTTGTGTTAGAATTGTTGGGGTTTCGATGACCAGGGAGCAAATCCGCTTTGCCTAGATTCGAGTTGTTGTTTATTGTCCTAAGCCGCCGCCGGGTCGTCCCCTTATATACATGGGTTGACGCCTGGTGGCCTACAAAGTCTCGGCCGGCTCATAAAATGTGTCCGGCTCGGTGACTTCTTTATATGCTTTTCTTTACAAATCTTTCTTTTCATACGGCGGGTTACAATATTGGGCCTCAAGCCGCCTCTAGGCTTTAGGCCTTCTACAAGTCTTAATAAACTATCACCTTGAATATTACGGGGCTTCTTTTGTAACCCGTCATTGGGGTTGACCCGGCCCCTCCTGGGCGGGTCATACCTGGTAGCTATATTCCCAACATTAGGCCCCAGGTTGACTTGAACTTTGTTCTTTTCAATCTTCAATACTTAGACGAAATCCATCTTCCTCTCCCTGTGAAAATTCTGTAACCCGCCATGATGTCATCTTCTGAAAACACAAAAAACTGTTATGATGTCATCCTTAACGGATCTTTATCTTTTAATGTCTTCCGAGAATCGAGGCGTCCGCTTAGTTGGATAATCATTATTTGGGTCTTCCTCGATTTTCGCGCCTGCCTGTCTGCTTATCCTCTTATAAATAGGCACGACCAGGTCTTTCTCATTCTTCCCTCTCTTCGTCTTCTTCCTCTCGCAACCCCACCACTGCTCGAGCTCCGCCGTCGCTGCAGAGCACCTCGTCTTCGTCGGTCTTGGGCGCTGCATCAACCGGAATCAGTGCAGAGAACGGCGGCGACTCTCCATGGAAGATTCGTGGCTATAAGTGTTTGCCCTCCTGTTCCTCAGATCCACATTAGGGTTTCTAGGTTTTCTGCGTGTTCTTCACAGTTCATCTCAGTTTCTTCGTAGTTCTTCCACTGCAGCTTCTTCTTGATCCAAAAGAACACATACTCGTGCAGTAGTTGTTTTGTACCCACTCTTGATACCAGTAGATCCCTTTTTCTGGTAGAAAGGCCTCATTAGAACTCACGAACTCATCGACGCTAGATTTTTAGGTCTAGAATATTTTCCATTTTGAACGGCCATTTGATCCATAATAATATCAAAAATTTATGAAACTTGTTTGTCTCAACACTTGGCCAATTCTGTTTCTGTCATTTCTCAAATATCTGTAGTCATGGCAGCTTATTGCGCCGACTCACTTTTCCTTATATGACATTAGCCCTTATTTAAGCCGCAATTACTCTTTTTCACCATCATCATTTAACTACACCATTACCATTGAATTTAACCGACATGTTACTTTCTTTTTAGTTCGTCTTTTGATCATCATGCCGTCAAAAGCATCGACTGTCTGCAACTGGGTCCCCTCCACAGTAATTGAGGATAACTTGAAGGAATTCTTCACCATAGGATTTTTGCCCGGGAAGAATGTTATGTCTTACCGTGCACCTGACCCGTACGAGGAACGACCTAATCCAAAAGGCGGTGAAGTTATTGTCTTCTCTGACCACATGAATCGTGGTTTTTCACCACCCGGCTCAAAGTTCTTCAGAGACATTCTTCATTTTTTCAAACTTCACCCTCAAGATCTTGGTCCCAATTCCATATCCAATATCTGCAACTTCCAAGTTGTTTGTGAGGTGTATCTTCAAGAAGAGCCGATTGTGGAACTCTTCAGAGAGTATTTTTATCTGAACTGCCAGAACGAGTGTACCAATGGCCCTAGCTTGGAACTTGGTGGAATCTCAATTCAGCACCGACAGGGTGTTGTATTTCCCTTAATAGTCTTACAGAGTCATCCCAAAGATTGGAATTAGACCTGGTTCTATTGTCAAGATACGTCTCCAGCCAACGAAAAACCACTGCCGGTTTATCACGCGAAGCGTCTGTATTCCAAGTTTGTGCTCCTTGATAAGCTTACCGCCACTGAACGTAAGAAGCTTATTCCATCTATTAAGAGGATTAATGCCTTATTGGGGAATGGCTTAACCAGAGTTGACTTGACCCGTTGTTGGGTCTCGTGGCGGGTCATCCCTCTAAGCTGCCGATCCAAATTGATGTATGACTATGGCGGAGGCCCAGATGACTCTCTTCATCACACCTCCATTCAACTAACTGAAAAAGATATTGTTTTAATGTCAACCCTCCTGGTGAACGGCAAATATGAAGACTGCAGTAAAGTCGGGTTAAACCCCTTCTGCAAAATTAACCCGGCGCCAGAGGTAAAAAACCCCTGACCTCTTTCTCTTTGTATTTTCCTCGGCAGTTTTAAATACCTGCATGACCTTTTATCTTGTTTACTTGTTTACAGGTCAAATCTGACTTCTGGAGCCAAGTATGACCATGAAGCCGCCAAGAAGGCTAGAGCCGCCGCCATAGCCGCCAAGAAGACGACCCGGAGGTCCAAGAAGAAAAAGAGCACCGCTGAGGACCTATTAAAGCTTGATGATGATTCTGAGTCGGAGGTAGCCCTTGACTCCCTTGGCCAGTTTTTTAATAACCTTATTGACACTGACTATTGCCAGGACGACACGGGGGCCAGCCATGCCATAGAAGAAGAGGTAACTATTTCCTCTGACTCAGCCCATTTGCCAAGACAGAAACTTTGACTGGTAACCCGGAAAGTAAGGTTTTCGCACCCTTTGGCTTATTTGGACCCTCTTTTTCTTTTGAAAAAGCAGCAACATGAAAGCCGCCGTCAGGCCCGGAACAACGATGAACCGCCTTCTGTTTTACAACAAACTCCTCGAAAACACCAGAATGAGGTCTCTTTTATCTTCATGTTCTGCTTTTATTAATGAGTCTATTCTCTTGCATTACTAACTTTATTTTACCTTTGCAGGAGGTTTCTCGCTCTTCTGGCGACTCATCGCAGACTCAATTTCCGGCTTTCAGACTGCCCCTGGGTAAGGAAAAATTGTCTTTCCTCTGCATCTTTAAAATTGCACCATTGTACTAATTGTCTCATAAAATCTTTCTTAGTGGTCAAGCCAAGTCCAAGAAGGCCAAAATGAGTAAACCGGCGGAAGACCCGTCAGTTCTTGCACCTGAACCGGCCATGCCAACTTCTCCCCCTCGAACTGAAGCACCAGAAGACCCAGCTTCTGATACTCAATTGGATCCTCCTGAGCCGTCAGCTGATGATACCATTGTTAACCCCTCTACTGCCAGACCATCCAGTTCAGCTAACCCGCCATCATCTTCTGATCATGACGTTCTGATCACAGGTAGCCGTTTTGTTGAACCGGGGACTCCCACTGTGTTAGCTCGGCACACTGCTAAACAAGAAGCCTTGGAGAGACAGAAAATGTGTTTTGATATCTCTCACTACACTCATCTGAATGCTAGTGACATATTGTCCGGCTATCTCAGCCATTTTCATTCCAGCCGTGAGTCAGAAATTGAGATGGTCAAGCAATTGCAGCTGAAATATGAGGTATGTTCTCCGGTTTACTTATACTCTGCCAGCCCCCAAGTCTTCAGATGATGAACCTGAATGATCTCGAGACTTTATGATATAGATTGATTCTTTCTCTCTAAGTTTTTAAGAAGTCCAACAAAATAGTGTAAACTTCACCTGTAGTCCCCAAGGGCCGGCTCAATTTATCATAAATGAACCGGTACTTAACTTCATAACTGTCTTTTGCCAGTCCCAATAAATATTGTAATCTGGTTTAATCTTGAGAAACTTTCTGAATATCATGCATTATCCCCCAAGGTCCAAGTGCTGTTACTTTGTAAGGCACTTGGGACTTGAAATATATAAGAGTCATAAAAAATTGCTTTCGCAGACATTAGCCCCCAAGTGTCAAGTGGTATTGCGGTGCATAGTACTTAAGACTTGAACCTTTATAACTTGTAATTTAAGCCTTGACACACCTGTGTATGTTTTGTAGAACGCCCTATCTGAATTGGGTTCCCAATTAACTGATGCAAAGACCCGACTGGCGGATCAAGAGGCAGAAATCAAGTTTGCTGATTCTAAACTTCAATTGAGTCTTTCTGAGATAGAAAAATTGAAGACCAGTTTGACGGCAAAGAAGAAATCCTAGGCCGAAGAAAAGAAGCTACTGATACAACATGCTGAAAAAGCTGAAGCGGCTCTTGAAGAGGTTACCATGGAACTCACTGGCTTGAAGAACTGGGTGTCTCAAATGGTCTCCGCCATCCTTGGTAAGTCATCTGTGTTAATCACTTATGCCTTCTTTTTACCCGGAATATAAACCGCCTGTTGACTCTTTGTTTAAAAAAAATTCGCAGGTCCACGAAGCAAAAACCTGAGCCAAGATAGTGTGACCAAATTGAAAGTAGTTTATACCTTAGTGGAGCAGTTGTATACTGGTGCTCAACGAGCACTTGCTGCTATCTCTCCTGCCAACCAAGGACCCAATCGGTTGAGCGATGTCTTGAAGAAATTGTCAATCTTACCCGCCATGTTTCAAGAGGTCAAACGATCCTGTGCCAGAGTCGGAGCCCTGACTTCCCTGCGCCGCTCCAAAGCCTGGGTGCCAGATCTAGACCCGGCGGATGTAGCTAGGGGGTACCCTACCATGAAGGAAGACGAGACTCTCTTTTAACAGGATGACTTCATTGCCTGTGTGAGGGGAGTTCGACCTCAAGCCACCGTTCTTGGAGATGATACCAATGTTGATAAATATCAGCCGGGTTTTGATTTGGAGAATAAGAAGATGGCGACTCCCTCTTATAAAGTGACGGATCTTATCCCGCCGGTTCACCAACACACATTTTCCCCAGAGATTGACCCGGCCGGCTTAATTGATGATGAGGTTGAGTTCATTGCTCTGAACGGCTTTGACTGGTCTAATTCCAGCTTTCAACCAGTGGAGGGAGATGAACCGGACAGGGGGAGTCGTAACCATCTGAACAATCCTGCTTTTAGCTTAGGACATGTCTTAAGAGAGAAAAACAGTAACCTTTTGGGCTCTTAATGCCTTGTAATAGGTTAGTTTTAAAAACCTGCATATTTTGCCTATGCCATCGTGCATAAGATGCTGTGTGTGACTCTTTGCTCCTGATGTCAATATATGCGTCACATCTATGGTTACATCTGCAATGTTTTAACTTTGCTCCTACAAAAAATGAAAGAGCTGGTCTGGCGGTTTAACACCAGACGGGTCAAAAACACCTGGTATATGTCTTTATTTGAAAAGATAAATAAGGACGAAAAAACATGTTCGTGAACAACACTGTCATACCTGTGTTTCTGGACTGCCGGTTTTCATGATCCGGATGATGAGGTTGATGACCCAATCTTTTTGAGAAGTCAATGCTTCCATACACCTGATGACTATCATGCCTTTGGCAGCTTATTGTCAAATAATCAAGCCAACTTAAATAGAAACCATACTGATAATTTAAATTTGAGACAATAAGAAACCAGTACGACAAAATAGCAGATCAAAGAAAATATAAATTTTGGGGTTTCTGATTCGAATATGATTAGTAAATCGGACCAAAGGGGTTAAGCTAAGACTCGAATACGATCATATAGCCCCTAGTGGCTTTGGCATTGTGCCGATCAAGAGGGTACCGACAGCTATGTTCTCTTTGGTTCGAATACGACCTATGTTTGAACAGGAAGCCCCCAAATGACCTTGAGAGGTTTTTAACAACCCTGATTCGAATACAATCAAAGTCAGACCCAAAAGGGGTTAAGCTACGATTGAGATACGATCAAGAAGCCCCCTAGTGAGTTTGGCTTTGAGCCGATCAAGAGGGTTACGATAGCTATGTTCTCTTTGGTTCGAATATGACCTATGTTTGAACAGGAAGCCCCCAAGTGACCATGAGGTTTACAGCTAGATTCGAATACGATCATAAGCCGGACCAAAAAAGGTGAAGCTAGATTCGGATACGATCAGCCCCCTTTCTGGTCATTTTTAAACAATAAAATAAATAAGGATATATGATCATTGAAAGGGGAAAAGGACAGAGGTCCTGATTTATTACTTATCATGATATATACAACATCAAAGTATTTACATGACGAGAGCTGGTGGCTTAAGTATAGTATGGACGAAGTTGAGCAATGTTCCACGGCCGACGGGTCTCCTCCTCCGACTTATGTGAGTCTTTGTGCTCTCGAACGTCAATGAGGTAATATGACCCGTTGTTTAAGTTCTTGCTGACCACAAAAGGTCCTTCGCAAGGCGGGGATACTTTGTGTGCATCAGACAGATCCTGGATGAGCCGGAGCACCAGGTCACCTTCTTGAAAGGTTCTGGACTTAACCCGGCGGCTGTGATAACGGCGTAGATCGTGTTGATAAATTGCTGATCGAGCCGCCTCCAAGTCTCTCTCCTCATCTAACAAGTCAAGTGCATCCTGTCAGGCTTGTTCATTCTTAGCTTCAACGTAAGCCGCTACGCAAGGCAAGTCATGATGGATGTCACTGGGCAGCACTGCTTCCGCCCCGTAAACCATGAAAAAAGGTGTATAACCTGTAGACCCATTAGCAGTGGTGTTGATACTCCACAACACCGAGGGTAATTCCTCTACCCAACAACCCGGCGTCCGTTGTAACGGAACCATAAGTCGGGGCTTGAGACCTTTTAAGGTTTCCTGATTTGCTCTCTCAGCCTGACCATTGGATTGAGGGTGAGCTACGGAAGAAATATCAAGCCGGATATGCTCACGTTGACGAAACTCCTCCATAGCACCTTGGGACAAATTAGTGCCATTGTCAGTGATAATGCTGTGTGGAAAACCAAAGCGAAAAATCACCTTTTTCATGAACTGAACCGCCGTGGCTGCATCACACTTACTCACTAGCTCTGCCTCAACCCATTTCGTGAATTTGTTAACTGCCACTAAAAGATGTGTCTTTTTATCCTTAGATCTTTTGAAAGGTCCAACCATGTCAAGCCCCCAGACTGCAAACGGCCAAGTGATTGGAATCATCCGCAACTCTTGAGCCGGCACATGCGCTCGTCGTGCAAATTTTTGACATCCATCACACCTACTGACCAGATCCTCTGCATCAGTATGAGCCGTCAACCAGTAAAAACCATGACGAAAAGCTTTGGCCACAAGAGACTTTGACCCGACGTGATGACCACAATCCCCTTCATGAATCTCACGGAGTAGTTCTTGACCTTCTTCAGGAGAAACACAACGCTGAAATGCTCCAGTGACGCTGCGATGATACAGCTCCCCATCAAAAATCGTCATTGACTTGGACCGCCGGGTTATCTGCCGTGCCAGGGTCTCGTCCTCTGGCAACTCGCCCCGGGTCATGTAAGCCAAGAAAGGTATTGTCCAATCTGGAATAACATGAGTAGCCACCACTAACTATGCTTCTGGGTCAGGAATGGCCAAATATTCCTCTGTAGGCAACTTAACAGACGGGTTATGTAAAACATCCAAAAAGGTGTTAGGGGTACCGGCTTATGCTGAGATACCAACCGGCTTAAGGCATCGGCTGCTTCGTTCTTTCTGCGGTCAATGTGTTCCACTAGATAACCCTTAAAATGCCCTGCAACAACGTCGACCTCGCGGCGATAAGCAACCATGAGAGGATCTTTGGAATCCCACTTGCCTGACACCTATTTAGCCACCAAATCTGAATCGCCAAGGCATCAGACCTGGCTCAAACTCATCTCTTTAGCCATTTGAAGACCATGGAGCAAGGCTTCATATTCTGCGGTGTTATTAGTATAAGGAAACATCAATCGCAACACATAACAAAACTTGTCACCTCGAGAAGAAGTTAAAACAACTCGAGCCCCCGAGCCTTCCAACTGTCTGGACCCATCAGAGTGAATCGTCCAATATGTGTTGTCTGGTTTCTCCTCTGGCATCTGCAACTCTGTCCAGTCATTAATGAAGCCAACCAACGCTTGAGATTTGATCGCAGTAAGTGGCACATACTTCAAACCATGAGACCCAAGTTCAATAGCCCACTTAGCGACTCGTCCTGTGGCTTCTCTATCTTGAATGATGTCACCTAGAGGAGCAGAGCTAACCACAGTAATTGGGTGACCCTGAAAGTAATGTTTGAGTTTTCGACTTGCCATGAACACCCCATAAACGAGCTTCTGCCAATGTGGATATCTTTGTTTAGATTCAATCAGCACCTCACTGACATAGTAAATCGGTCATTGGACCAGATGTTCCTTGCCAGCCTCCTTGTGCTCCACCACAATGGCCACACTGGCAGCACATGAGTTAGCAGCTACATATAATAACAACGGCTCTTTCTCAACCGGAGCAGCAAGAACCGGCGGTTCAGCGAGCTGTTTCTTCAAATCCTCAAAAGCAGAGTTAGCAGCATCACTCTAGATAAAGTCATCCGCCTTTTTCATCATTTGATACAAAGGCATCTCCTTCTCCCCTAACCGGCTTATGAACCGGCTTAAGGCAGCAACGCGACCCGCTAGCCGCTGAACGTCATTGATGCACACCGGCTTGGCTAGAGACGTGATTGCCTTAATTTTCTCCGGGTTAGCCTCAATACCTCTGTTAGACACCAAAAAACCCAAGAGTTTGCCGGCTGGGACTCCAAACACACACTTGGCTGGGTTAAACATCATCTTGTAGACCCGGAGGTTATCAAAGGTTTCCTTCAGATATGTTACCAAGGTTTCCTTATCTCTGGACTTCACCACTATATCATCCACATAAGCATGAACATTATGCCCAATCTGATTGTGAAGGCAATTCTGCACACACCGTTGATAAGTCGCCTGGGCACTCTTAAGCCCAAAAGGCATAGACACATAGCAGAAGGCTCCGACGGAGTGATGAAAGCTATCTTCTCCTGATCCTTGACTGCCATCTTGATCTGATGATAACCTGAATAGGCATCCAGAAAACTCAAACGCTCACAACCCGCCGTAGCATCAATGATCTGATCAATACGAGGGAGAGCAAAAGGGTTAGTCGGACAAGCTTTGTTCAAATCAGTGTAGTCCACACACATATGCCAGGTGCCGTTTTTCTTGAGTACAAGCACCGGGTTAGCCAACCACTCTGGGTGAAAAACTTCCACAATGAAACTGGCCGCCAAGAGCCAGGCCACCTCTTCTCCAATTGCCTTGCGCCTTTCCTCGTTAAACTGCTGAAGGAACTGCTTGACCGGCTTAAACTTCGGATCAATGTTAAGAGTGTGCTCAGCGAGTTCTCTTGGGACACCTGGCATGTCAGAAGGTTTCCATGCAAAAATGTCCCAGCTCTCACGGATGAACTCGATGAGCGTGCTTTCCTATTTTGGATCCAAGTTGGCACTGATGATGAACTGTTTGGATGAGTCGCCAGGCACAAAATCAACCATTTTGGTGTCATCAGCTAACTTGAATTTCAACACCGATTCATGCTCCGTAGTTGGCTTCTTCAAAGACGTCATGTCTGCCGGGTCAACATTATCTTTATAAAACTTTAACTCCTCTATTGCACAAATAGACTCAGCATAGGCGGCATCTCCTTCTTCACACTCCAGGGCTATTTTCCGGCTTCCATGTACCGTGATGGTGCCTTTATAACCAGGCATCTTGAGCTGTAGATACACATAGCACGGTCGAGCCATGAACTTGGCATAAGCCGGCCGTCCAAACAGAGCATGATATGGGCTTTTGATCTTAACCACCTCAAAAGTTAACTTCTCGGCCCTGGAATCATATTCATCCCAAAGGCTACTTCCAGTTCAATCTTACCAACTGGGTATGCCGACTTACCAGGCACAACACCGTGAAAAACAGTGTTGGATTGTTTAAGACTCTTATCCGTCAACCCCATCCGATGAAACGTCTCATAATAGAGGATGTTGATGCTACTGCCTCCATCCATGAGCACCTTAGTGAATTTATATCCACCAACCTAAGGTGCCACCACCAAGGCTAAGTGACTCGGATTATCAACCCGGGGAGGGTGATCTTCTCTGCTCCACACAATAGGTTGTTCTGACCACCTCAAATAACATGGAATCACCGGCTCAACGGCATTGACAGCCCTCTTATGAAGCTTCTGGTCCCTCTTACATAAACTAGTGGTAAATACATGGGGCGGCCCACTATTAAACTGTTTTGGGTTGCTCTGATACCCGGACTATTGTTTCTATTGCTGCTGATTACCTTGGCCAGGTTGTGGATTATAACCTCCCTGGTTACCCGGATGGCCCTGACCGTGAAAACCGCCCCCGCCTGAACCGGCGCCCGGGCCATGAAAGCCGCCTCCGCCTGAACTGCCGCCAGGCCCGTGACTACCATCAAACATGTTGGAAATTTTAAATGCTTTCATGATCATACAGTCCTTCCACAGATGGGTAGATGGCTTCTCCTGGGTGCCGTGTCTTGGACAAGGTTCATTCAATAGTTGTTCGAGGGTGGGACCTGACCCGCCTGATCGAGGAGGTGGCCTACCCTTGCGCCGTTGGTTGTTGCCCTGTGTATTGGTGTTAGCCAAAAACTCGCCAGCCTTATGTTTATTACCTCCTTGATTTGCCGGGTTATGCTGGTGACCCTTGGCGTTGCTGTTCTTCTTTCCCTTCCCCGTTTTCTCTTCATGAGACACGGGATCCTTGGTACTGTCAGAATCATCATATTTGACCAGGGCTGCTATCTACTGGCCCATGTCGTTACAGTCACGCTTGAGCCGCCCCAGCTTCTGCTTCAGAGGTTCAAAACGGCAATTTTTCTCCAACATTAAGACTGCAGAGTCGGCATCCATCTTATCAGATGAATGTATTATCTCCTTGACTCGGCGCACCCAATGGGTCGTGGACTCACCTTCCTCTTGTTTACAATTATTTAGGTACACGATTGACATAGGTTGTTTACATGTGTCCTTGAAGTTCGGAATGAACCGGGCCTTTAACTCCGCCCATGAGCTGATGGAATTGGGTGGCAATCCTTTCAACCAAGTACGAGCCGTTCCGTCCAACATCATAGTAAAATACTTAGCCATTGCTGCATCGCTGACCTCCAACAACTCCATCTCCATCTCATAACTTTCAATCCATGCCCCAGGCTGCAAGTCGGCCATGTAATTAGGCACCTTACGAGGCCCCTTAAAGTCTTTTGGCAAGCGCTCATTACATATAGCCGGCACCAGGCAAGGGACATCTCTTGTTCTGGTGGCTACTCCTGCCTCAACAGAGGTTGCCGGATAGACTGGAAAAGCCTGATGAGCCTCCTGCTCAGCTGCCAGTTGAACCGCCCGCTCAGCCTCTTGACGGATTCTCTCCTGATCTGCCAAGTTAAGGGCTCCATGCTGCGCCGGCCCATGCCTGCGCAGTTGGTTACGGCGTTGAGCGTTGCTCGACATGGCGGCCGAGTCCATATGCCTGCTATAGCTCGGGCTCCAGCTTGGGCGAGGGGTTGAATGGATTCTGTCTCGACTGTAAGAGTACGTATCCTGCTGCGCCAGAGCCGTCTGAAGAAGTTCTCTCACCCTCCGTGTTTCAATTGCTGTCGGAGAGTCGCCTTCCATCGGGAGAGCCGCCAAATGAGCCGGCGCAGCAATGAGATTTTCCAAAGGATTAGAGAAGTGACCCGGTGGTATTGGTGTGTAATGAGGCGGAGCGGTATTCATATGAGGAGGTTCCATGGCCCGTGGTTGAAGCGGCGCCCTGGGTGTCGTGATCCGGTTTGCCTCCGGCGGGTTACTTGGACCGGCCCCGGGTGTGTGGAAAAGGTTCCTAGGATCGTACGTCAGAGGCAGACGTGACTGAGTTTTCTAGTGCCTTCTCCTCATGACCTTGTTTGACGCGTTCAGATCCACCGAGAGCCGAAAAGTCTCCGCTTGAAGCTGCTGAGCATGAGCATCCAAAGTCGCCTGCTCCGCGGCCATCCTAACCTCTTCTGCTGCTAAATTTTCTTTGGCCTGTGCCATCTCTTCACGTACCTGTGCCACCTCCGCTTCATGCCGGGCCTTATCCACCGGCTCCACCACAGCAGCCAACAGAGCCTTCAACTTATCCATGAGGTCCATTAGCATCTGAGCTAGGGGCGCGCGGGGTCTCCTGACCCGGCCACTGCCGACCCGGTGGTTGTTGCTGCTGCAGCCGTGGAATTCTGCCCGGGTTGAGTGCCAGCCATGAAGACTATGGTTCGATTCGGCGGCTCAAAGGGGTCCGGAATACTGCTGCCATCGGAACAGCCCCCAAGCATGCCATCTTGTAGTTGGTACAAAGAATCTGTCTCGCCTGTTGATGATGTAGCGTCAGAACAGATGGCCGTCTCACCGCCATGGAGGGCATGCCTTTGTGGGTTGCATCCATGGAGGTGAATACTCTGAAGGATCAATGGATGGCCGTCTCACCTCCATCCACTGATCCTTTAGAGTATTCACCTCGATGGATGCAACCCACAAAGGCATGCCTCACGGCAGGTTGAGCCCGGGCGGATCTCGCGCGCTGAGCCGTCTCGACGAGGTTGGTGTGGACGTCCGGCTCATGGTCTGACTCGCCGATCCGGCCGATGAAGACATGGATTCCGCCGAAGGGGACCCGGTACCCATACTCAATTGAGCCAGCCTCGGGGCCCCAACCTTCATCGTCGATGTAGAGCTTGCCGTGATGACTCTTGGTCATCCGGCCCACAGCGTACCCCTTGAGCCCTTCGAAGTTGCCCTTCAAGAACTCAAATCCACCATGCACTGGCCCCATGGTGGGTGCCAACTGTCATGTAATTGACACGGCAGATGTCCCAGCAAAAGGACTTAGTCGTAGGGCCATCGCAACTAGGAAGCTTAAAGGGGTTAATCGGGACAAAGGACACGAGAGGTTTTATACTAGTTTGGTCCCTTACGATGAAGGTAAAAGCCTACGTCTAGTTGTGTTCGAATTGTTGGGGTTTCAATGACCAGGGAGCAAATCCGCTTTGCCTGGCTTCGAGTTGTTGTTTCTTGTCCTAAGCCGTCGTCGGGTCGTCCCCTTATATACATGGGTTGACGCCTGGCGGCCTACAGAGTCCCGGCCGGCTCATAAAACGTGTCCGGGTCGGTGAATTCTTTATAAGCATTCCTTTACAAGTCTTTCTTTTCATACAACGGGTTACAATATTGGGCCTCAAGCCGCCTCTGGGCTTTAGGCCTTCCACAAGTCTTAATAAACTATCAGCTTGGATATTATGGGGCTTCTTTTGTAACTCGCCATTGGGGTTGACCCGGCCCCTCCTGGGCGGGTCATACCTGGTAGCTATATTCCCAACAGTATTGCAATCCGGTTTTTATTGGCCTAGTATCTTCAAGGATGCCCGTAAGTTTGTCTTGTCTAGTGATGAATGTCAAAGAATTGGTAATATTAGTAGACGTCAAGAAATGCCTATGAATTATTCACTTGTTATTGAACCATTTGATGTTTGGGGCTTTGATTATATGGGACCTTTTCCTTCCTCTAATGGGTATACACATATTTTAGTTGCTGTTGATTATGTTACTAAGTGGGTAGAAGCTATTCCAACTAGTAGTGCTGATCATAACACCTCTATTAAGATGCTTAAAGAAGTTATTTTTCTGAGGTTTTGAGTCCCTAGATATTTAATGACTGATGGTGGTTCACATTTTATTCATGGTGCCTTTTGTAAAATACTTGCTAAGTATGATGTTAATCATAGAATTGCATCTCCATATCACCCGCAGTCTAGTGGTCAAGTAGAACTTAGCAATAGAGAGCTTAAGTTAATTTTGCAAAAGACTGTTAATAGATCTAGAAAGAATTGGTCCAAGAAACTTGATGATGCACTATGGGCTTATAGAACTGCATATAAAAATCCTATGGGTATGTCTCTGTATAAAATGGTTTATGGTAAAGCATGTCACTTACCTCTTGAATTAGAACATAAGGCATATTGGGCTATTAAAGAGCTCAACTATGACTTCAAACTTTCCGGTGAGAAGAGGCTTTTTGACATTAGCTCACTTGATGAATGGAGAACCTAGGCTTATGAAAATGCCAAGCTGTTTAAAGAAAAAGTTAAAAGATTGCATGACAAAAGGATACAAAAGCATGAGTTTAATGTAGGTGATTATGTATTGCTATACAACTCTCGTTTAAGATTTTTTGCAGGCAAACTTCTCTATAAATGGGAAGGTCCTTATGTCATCGAGGAGGTCTATCGTTCCGGTGCCATAAAAAACAACAACTTCGAAGGCACAAATCCAAGGGTGGTGAATGGTCAAAGAATCAAACATTATATCTCAGGTAATCCCATAAATGTTGAAACTAATATTATTGAAACCGTATCCCTGGAGGAATACATAAGAGACACTTTCCAGAACGTTTCAGACTCCGAAAAGGAATAGGTACATGGTACGGTAAGTAAACCGACTCCAAAATAGTTCTAATGGCAATTTTTCTCTGTTTTGGAATATTTGAGAAAATAGGAAAATAAGAAGCAGACTGGAAAGGACATGGGGCTTCCACGAGGGTGGAGGGCGCGCGCTACCCCCGTGGGCACCTCCTGTGCTCTCCGGACTCCGTTTTCTTGCACGATACTTCTTTTGGTCGGTAAAAATTCACTATATAATCTCCCGAAGGTTTTGACCATCGTATCACGCAAATATCACCTGTCTTTGTTTCGAGCTGTCCTGCTGCAGATTTGAGAAACATGTCATCCCATGATTCGGAAGGATAAAGCTATGTGGATGATTACCTTACAGATCCTAAGGTCTATGGGGATGTGGAGCATTGTGGTTGGACTACGGACGAAGAAGAGGACTATGAACCTAAGTGAAAGGAGGAGACGAGCTCAGATGAAGATGAAGTCCCACTACCTCAACCTGGGGACATGCATGTGGAGTTCAAAAAGTCAAGTCTCCCGAATAGAACAAAGAAACCTAAGATTGAGTTTATCCCTTTTCGCCTCTTGCAGGAAAACAAGCAGGAATTATGCAAAAAGATACTAAGCCTAGAGCAGGAGATCGATGACCTGAGGGATCAAAATTATGTCCTCAAGTGCAAATTAAGGAAGAAGCCAACGCCATCAACAAAACCATCATCTTATTCACCAACAAAGAAGAACTGAGCATCGGGTATGGGCACTCCCCTTGGAAATCGCCAAGCTTGGGGGAGTGCCCCGGTATCGTATCACCATCACTTTTAACTTTACCGTTTTTCTTAGTTCGATCCTTTTGATAATATCTGGATCTAGTAGAATAAAGTTTTAGTATGATCTAGTTGTGAGTTTTTCTTTATGATCTTCTTATGTAATCGAGTCCGTGAGTTATATATAACACTACTAGGAAAAGACTTATACATAGAAGTTTACCAGTGGCGTGTATTATGGACCCCACGCTACTGATAATTACCAGTAGCTTCTGTTATAAAGCGCGCTACTGGTACAACATGGTAGTAGCGTTGGTTTTTGGAGGCCACGCTACTGGTAAGTTTGCCACAGCACACCACGCGACCAAAAAATATTAGCAGCATTTGTTGTCTAACCAGCGCTACTGTTAAGAAAGTAGCTGTAGCGCCTGTGCACCTAGACGCGCTACTGCTATTTCTTCTAAGGGTAAACTTATACCAGTAGCGTTGTTTTTGTACAAGCACTCGAGCTAGTTTTACGTACCAATAGATATTTTGGCTGGCACTCATAGCAGTAGCATGCTTTGGCACCCCGCTCTACTGCTATGGTCGCCACCCACCTACCACCTTTCCCCTCCTTCCTCCCCTTTCTTCTTCCTCTCCCCCTTCCTTTCTCCCCTTTCCTTGCACCTTGCTTGTTCCATTCAATGCTCCCCCTCCACCACCCCTCCATTAGAGCCCTCCCTCCCCCTCTTCTTTGCCCTCCACCACCCCCTCTTCTTTGCCCTCCACCACCCCC
>NC_041380.1:373667158-373743370 GCF_002162155.2 Triticum dicoccoides | reverse complement strand
CATTAATGCCCTCCCTCCCCCTCTTATTTTCCCTCCACCCCCTTCCATTAATGCCTTCCCTCTCCTCTCCCCCTAGCTAGCTCTCTCTCTCTCTCCCTAGCTAGCTAGCTAGCTAGTTAGAGCTATATATCTAGAGCTACTAGGTAATTTAGAAGAAAGGTTCTTGATATCCCTCTCAACATATAGGTGAGCAAAAAAAGGTGTTTGTGCGGATAGGATCGCAACTATATATATATGGGCGATATGAGAATATATATACCGATTTGTGTGTGGCATAATTTGAGTTTCCTACATTGTGTATTTGATGAAATAATGTGGGTGACATGAGTTGCCTATGTTTTGCCAAAATGTCAATTCAATTCTGTTTCAGCGAATTTGGGGCAAACGCAATATGTCCTATGTTTAGGGAAGGTCATGCTAAATTTTTGTATGAATTTGATCCATGCATGCATATATACGTGGTTATAATATTTGCTCCGCGCGCAGGTGATCATGAAGGTCAATGGAAGGATGATGGAAAGATACTAGCAATGCGCTGTGGACGACATGTATGAAAAAAGACTGAAGGATGTTTTATGTCCATGTCGAAAATGCAAAGGAATTGTCAGGCTCGACCCCTTTGAGGGTGGCACATTCAAGGCACACCTGCACATGCATGGTTTCATGCATGGCCATACTCGGTGGTGTCGGATTTCGGGTTCCGGCAGACCCTTGAGGTTCGAACACTGGGGTGCGTGTGGAGATTTTGCTCCTACCTACCTGCACCCCTCCGCCATGCTAGGATCTAAACTAAGGAAAGAACAACACAAGAGACACAGGGTTTATACTGGTTCGGGCCACCGTTGTGGTGTAATACCCTACTCCAGTGTGTGGTGTGGTGGATTGCCTATTGGGCTGATGATGATGAACAATACAAGGAAGAACAGCCTCACGAGGGTCTGTTCTTGGCTGGAGCGATGAACTGCTCGAAGGAGTTCAGTCACCTTTTTCTCTCTCTCTCTCTGCTTTCCTCCAACTGACCAACCCTGATTTCGACCCCAGCTTGTTTCTGGGTTGGCTCATTCTCGATCCCCTGGGGGTGGCTAGTCCTATTTATAGAGGCCCTGGTCCTCTCCCCAAGTATTGAGCGGGAAGGGAGCCAACAATGGCGGGCTAATTTGAAGGGGGACAGCAAGTATCAGCTATCCTGACAAAGGCAGTCTTCGCCTGTGCAAAGCTCTGGTGGTGACGCCGTCTTGGGCTCCATGGTGACCTCCGTCTCGTAGTCCTCCTGGTCTTGGTCTGGTTGCACCGAAATGGCAACCTTTGCCTGATGCCTCGGCACTCTGCGGCTGCGCTTGCCCCCTTTGCACCAAAGAGGGAAGGAGGACGCTGCGCGGGCTGGCACCCGCCTGGCGCCCTGAATCGTCATGGCTTGCGTCATGGGCACCTCGTGAGGTACCCCGCCTTGATCTCTCCACCTCCTCGTGAGCCAGCCTGACGAGGCCGTGCCGGAGGAAGCTTCATATCGTCCGCCCCGCGAGGCTTGGCCCCTCGCGAGGGTCTTGGGTTTGTGTTGGTGAAGACGGGCCGTGCTGGGCCCCCCTTTGAGCCACGCCGCAAGCCGCAGGCAGGCATGTCTGGGGACCCCCGTTCCCAGAACACCGACAGTAGCCCTCGGGCCCAAGGCGCGCCCGGACTTGGCCGTGCAGGGAAGCGGAAGGGCAAGAGCGAAGCGCCACGGGCCCTAATAGCCTGCGGCCTTAGGCGCCGCGTGGCGGTTGACTGGACGTGGGCGCCTTAGCAACCACGCGAGTTGATAAAGGAGTGGCATCCGCCTAGGCCCTGCTTCTTGCTTTCTCCGGTTGCTGCTCTGATCCCCTTTCTTGCGCCTCTCATTCCTTCCTCCGAGATTTCCAAATCTGCTCTGACCGCGCGACCTAGGGAGCCATGGCGCCTCGTCAGCCCCCGGCCGCAGCTTGGTACTCGTCTGCCCTGGACTCGCCGAACGTGTCGGAGGTGGGCCTTGCCCTGTTGCGCCGAATGGCGACGGCGTGGGGCATCGACGGGGCGAAGGTGTTCAAGGCTGGCTCCGCCACCCCTGAGGGTCAAAGGAGCACCTTCTATCCACTCTTCGTAAGTGCCATTGTTGCTGGCCTGGTGCCTCCCTTCTCCGAGTTCTTCTTCTCTGTCCTCTGCCATTACAAGCTACAGGCTCTGCATCTCCATCCCAACTCCGTCCTTCTCCTGGCAATCTTTGCTTATTATTGCAGAGCACATGTTGGGGTGCAGCCCTCAGTGGCCTTGCTGCGCCACTACTTCTACCTCCGGACCTCTTGTGGGACTGCTTCCGCGTGCGCGAGCTTCGTCACATACGGCGGCGCCATTGCCATCTCGAACTCTGGGAAGAGGATTGAGGGCTTCAGGAGCAAGTGGATCTTGGTGGATGCTGGGCGCATCCACCCTCGGCTGATCCTGCCCACGGAGCAGCCCACGAGCTCCAGCGACTGGGGTAGAGCGGAGCTCGCGGATCCCCGCGCGAAGATGGTGTTGGAGAAGATGGACGCGGATCTGAGGCCGACTGACATGGCGGCGGCGAAGCTGACCTGCGCATCGCTGCTGAGGGAGTTCCTGGAGCACCGGCTGGCTCCACTTCGGCAGTACTCGCTTCCAATGTGGAGGCCCCGTCCGAGCCCCACGGCCTTGGCCGATGGGGACCTGGCTGCGGTTCTCCAATCTCTAGTCGGGGGCAATGTGGCGAGGCTGGAGGGCGCTCCTACGCCCTTGTTCCTCCGCAACGACTAGGAGCGGGTGGTGAAGTCCATGCCCGTCTTCAACGGGGATGGTCCAGTGCCCCTGGAAGCTCCCGAGGAGCCGGTGGACGTGCCCTCCGGCGACTCCAGCGAAGAGGAAGAAGGAGGGGAGCGAGGAAAAGGGCCTGACTCCGAGGCGACTGACGGAGAGTCGAGGGCTCCCCTCCCCCGTCGCAGGTCCCGTGTTCTCCGCCTCTCTCCGAACAATGACAACGAGGATGACAACGAAGATGATGATGAGCAGGACGGCGGGAGCTCGCCCCCGATCCCGAAGAAGGACAGGACCGGGCTGATCTCCCGCGGGTCTCCCTCGGCCCCGCGGCGAACTGCACACGCACCTTCCGCTTCCAAGATTCGCGAGGTTGACCCTTCCAGCCGGCTTTCAGGCTTCAAATTTGGTCGGAGGCCGCTGGAGCTCACTGGCGACGACCTATAAGCATTCAATTCTTGTCTTTATCTCTTGCTCTGCTTCTGAGGCTTGACGTCCGCATCTTTGGATAGGTTGGCGCCCGCAGCAAAGAAGCCGAAGGGGGCTCCCGAGGTTCCATCCGTGGTGGCGCTTCTGCCCGCGAAGGAGGGTGACCGCGACGCACAGGCTTCTCCTGCCCGGTCGTCCTCGCGAGGTTTGACTGAGCTGGCTGGGGCGAGCTCAGCCCCCACGGCCCAAGTGGCTCCCGAGGTGCTCTTGCCTGCCGCCGCCACTATAGCTGTCGGGGCGCGGCAGACTCCGCCTCAGGATGCTGCGGCTGCGCTGCCGCCTTCTCCTCCTACTCCACCGGCCGCTGTCTCTCCGACTCCTTCTGCCGTTCTGGATCATGCTGTTGCTGAGCTGGACCGACTGCGGCAGGATCTTCTTGGCGCTGACCCCCGCTTGGTGGTCGGGCATTTGGAGCTGGCTTCCGGATGGGTTCGCTCCGACGCCTCGATTCGGGGGGCGCTGGTCCAGGCCCCGACGGCATGCGACGAGGAGAAGCAGGCCGTCCTGGAGGCGAAGGCTGCTCGTGATGCAGCCCTGGGGGAGGTGGTCGACGTTCGCGGTCGCTGCAAGGCGCTGGAGGACGAGCTGCAAGGCCTGCGGGATCAGCTCGTGAAAGAGGTCCGCCTTCGCCAAGAGCAGGAAGAAGGCGTGAAGGCTCGCGAGGCAGCCGTCGAGGGCCGGGAGGCCAAGCTCAGGAAGCGCCGCGACCGCCTAGGCGCGCTGGAGCAGGAGTTGGGGGCGAGGAAGGCCGAGCTGGACAGCAAGGCCCTGGTTCTTGCTGAGGACCGCGCGGCCTTCACGGAGTTGGAGGCAAAGGCTCGCTCCTCGCTGAGGACGCTTTACGATAGCGGCCTGGAGAGCCCGCTGGCTCGCGCCGAGGACGGCCCCGCCAAGCTGCTTCCCTTCCTGGTTCACGCTCTTGAAGATGTCGCCCTTGGCCTCGGCCCCATGGCCGAGGCCGAGGCGCGTGTCCTATCTTCTGCAGCACTGACGCGGGTCCTCACCCACATCTACCTTCGTGATCCCGGTGTCGACCTCGACAGCCTGCTGGAGCCAGTGAGTGGTGAGCGTGCCGCTGCCGCTGCCGAGGCCGTGAAGGATCACGCGGAGGCTCTGCTGTGAAGGGTCATGCGCAGGCTCTGCTGGGGAAGTTCCGGGCCTTCAGCACCAAGCCGGAGCAAGGCGCTGCCGACCCCGCTGCTCCGTGAGGCGAACCCGCTCCGCGCTGCTCCCCCGCCGCCAAGTGACTATCGTGGCTCCTGTCCTGCTTTTAATTCCTGCACATGTATCATGCCTCGGGGAGGCGTTTAAACTTGCGCTTGGCATCGAGATAACAGTGTGGACTGTAATATTTGCTTTTGAATACCTTGAAATTAGCGCTTTTCCTTCCTACTTGCTTATGTTCTACACCGGCAGAGCCCGGCCCCGCGCATACCTCACCCAACAATAGCCCCGACCGGAAACCAGGACGGGACCAAGGAGTGGGGGGCTACGTGACAAGTTAGGCTCCTGAGTCGTGAGGCTCAGGAGTCCCCCTTGGCGCACGAACAACAAGTAGGGAGGTGTGATGCGGGTGGATCTACCATTCTACGTCTGCAAAGCCCGACCGCGCGCGTGCCTCACCCAGCGATGGTCCCGACCGGAAACCAGGATGGGGCCATGGAGTGAGGGGCTACGTGACCAGTTAGGCTCCTGAGTCGCGATGCTCAGGAGTCCCCCTTAACGCACGAACTGCAAGTAGGGAGGTATGATGTGGGTGGATCCACCGTTCTACGTCTGCAGAGCCCGGCCCCGCGCGTACCTCACCCAGCAATGGTCCCGACCGGAAACCAGGACGGGGCCACGGAGTGAGGGGCCATGTGACCAGTTAGGCTCCTGAGTCGCGATGCTCAGGAGTCTCCCTTGACGCTCAAACGGCCTTCGTACCTTGGCTCCGCTCGGGGAGAGACGCGCGACGAACCAGGCCCGGGGGGACCTGGCTGGGCGGTGTGCGTCTGGGTGTGACCCAGGCACAGCTCCCGTGCCCAGCCCCCTCACGCGGCACTCCCGAGGGGAGGCGTTACGATGAGGCTAGACACTGAGCTCTGGGCTCCCTGAGGTTGATGCGGCCCGGGGGCCACCCTCAGTTGTTTATCACCAGCGCGGAGCATAGTGCTACCGTATGCGTACGGGCATAGCCGCTCCTCGGCAGTGTCGTCAGCCAGCATGGAGCATGGTGCTTCCACTAGTACGTGGGAGGGGGCCCCCTCCGGGAGGGGCCCCCGGGGCGTGTATAACCCCGCCCTGACACGTGGCTAGCACGGTAGGGCCTGGCGAGGTGTATCTGGGCACCCGTGAGCCAGCGCGGGACTCACGGGGCCCTACCTCTAGGCGGGTTGCGCCTGGCACTGGGCCTTATCTTGTGATGTGTCCCTGCAAATTTGGTTAGATGTCGGCACTCTACATCCTCGGGTCCCGGCCCTCGAGCTGGTCTCAGCCGTCCCTGGTATGCCAGGTCGCGATGCCATGGACAAGGCCAGAGGGTGAGGGCTGGAGAGCCATTAAGAGACCTAAGTCGCGATGCTCAGGTGCCCCCCCTTTAACGTGCAAGTGGTCGGCATGGAGGAGAAGTGGTGCCGTGGACCGGCATCAAATAATCAAGCATGGTGGGTCTAACGCATAATCGGAAATAAAGGCAAATGGGATACATGCCACTGGGCCTGGCCCGAGCGGCTTGGGGATCATGCAGCCTGAGGGGCGCCCCCAACAAGGTAAGCTAACAACATGGAATAAAGGGATACACGCCGCAGGGACGGACCCACGCGGCCCGGGAATAATGCAGCCCTGGGGGCACTCCCAGCTGGAAGTAAAACTTGAAAGATGTCACCTGATGATGTTGAGGACGAAGGGGTGTTGGTGTAGCAGGCTCGGTGGGCTGCGGGAGCCGATCCTCACGAGCCCCCAGGCCCAGGGGCCTCGGGAGGCTCCGGAGGCGCTGGCGGCTCCTTGCGAGCCATCTCCATCTCTGCCAGGGCTGCGGGACGCCTGGCCTCTCGTGCCTCCGTGATGCCCCTCATGAGGCGCTGGTACGCATCAGCCGCGTTCGGCAAGCCGTAAGGCATGCAAACATAGCTATGGGGTGGACCTCTGCAGCGCCCCACTCGCGAGGGCCAGAGGCGTTCCAGAGAGGCGACTCGGTTGAGCCCTGGTATGTTGATGCAGACGCGCAGCCCACCATCCTCGCCTGGATGGGGGCCACTGCTGGCAAGCGGCGGCCGCCTTTTATGACTCTTGACTCCTATAGCTCCTGAATGACCTTGCTGATGAACTCCTGAGGATTTGGATCTCCTTGCCTTGCTCCTTCTCGAGGGAAACGTGCTTCAAAACACGCCTCCATGTGGTGCCCAAGCGCCTCCCTCGTGACCCTAGCCAGGTCGGCGGCCCTCCAGGGGAGAGCCCCCGAGCCCTGCCTGAGGAGGGCGCCGGGTGCACTTTCCTATGCGATGGAGGGAGGCTCCCCCTGGGCAGGCGCGGGCCCAGAGGGGCCTGCCTCCTGAGTGGTCGGTCCGGACGATGTCTTCTTCTTCTTGGGGGTGGTCTCGGGAGGCCTCCAGCTTCCACGATCCGGGTCTTCTAGTGACACGGCCTGAAAGGCTCGTTCCAGGGAACACACCGCGTCCTTCTCTTCATAGGGCACCGTGATGACTCCCCCGCTTCCTGGCATCTTGAGGACGTTGTAGCCGTGGTGAGTTACGGCCATGAACTTGTCCAACGCTGGGTACCCAAGGATGGCGTTGTACGGCAGGCAAATGTGAGCGACGTCGAAGTCGATGAGCTCGGTGCGGTAGTTGTCGCGTGCCCCGAAGGTGACAGGGAGGCGGACCTGACGAATCGGGACCGTGGAGCCGTCAATGATACCGGAGAAGGGCTTGGTTGGCTGAAGCTGGCTGTAGGGCACTTGGAGGTTGTTGAACGTCTCCACGAACAGGACGTTGAGCCCTGCCCCTCCATCGATGAGGGTCTTGGTGACCACCACATTGCTGATGATTGGGGAATAAAGCATCGGGAGGACTCCGGCTGTAGCCGCACACTTGAGATGATCTGCTGAGCTGAACGTGATGGCGCACGCCGACCACCTGAGGGGGTGCGTGGCTTCGAGCCTGGGGAGGACTCATTCACCTCGCAGGAGAGCTGCTTGAAGATGCACTGAGAGGCTGGGGCTTGTGCTCCGCCCAAGATGCAGGCGATCGCGCGCAGCTCCTGGAAGCCCCTAGCCTCCTTGTCCTGGTGGAGGTCCTCGTTTCTCCTTGGCTGCGGCGGCAGCGGTGGGAGGCCTGCGTTGCCTTGCGGGCGATCCTCGCGAGGCTGACCCCTCCAGTCTCCCTCGCGAGGCTGATCCCGCCATCCTCTCTCGCGAGGCGGCTCTTGCCAGCGATCCTCGCGAGGTTGGTCGCGCCACCCTTGGCGCGGCCCACGGTCTTCCCAGCGTCCTGCATTTCTTCCTCCTCCTCGGCCGTAGCCCCGGTCACTGCGGTCGGGGCTACGGTCGATCCTTCCTTCTCGCACGGCTCGGAGTTCTTGACATTCATTGGTGTTGTGGGTGTGGAGGTCGTGGTACACACAGTACCGGCTGCCCTTGGAGGGTTCAGGCTGATCTCTGCCCCGCTTGGTGTCTGGTTCTGCCGCGAGCATGGCAGCCCCCTTGCGCTTCACGTCCTTGGCCTTGGGCTTCTTCTCTTCTGGGTCCACGGTAGGCAGCTCGAGGAGGGAGAGACGCCCTTCCTCAGCCCTAGCGCACTTGTTTTCCAAGTTGAACAGCTCCAAGGAAGTGCACAGGTCTTCACGCATCGCCAGCTCCTCCTTCATCTTGACGTCGCGCACGCCGTCGGAGAAGGCCGAGATGGTGGCCTCCTCAGTCACCTTGGGAATCTTGAGGCGTGCGTTGTTGAAGCGCTGGATGTACTTCTGCAGGGTTTCCCCGGGCTGTTGCTTGATGCGTCGCATGTCGCTCACGGCGGGTGGCCGGTCGCGAGTGCTTTGGAAGTTGGCGATGAAGCGGGTGCGCATCTCCTCCTAGGAGGAGATTGTGCCTGGAGCCAGGTTCAGGAGCTAGGTGCGGGACCCATCCTTGAGTGCCATGGGGAACCAGTTCGCCATGACCTTCTCGTCTCCGTTGGCAGCTTCGATGCCTAGCTCGTAGAGCTGGAGGAACTCTACAGGGTCAGCTGTGCCGTCGTAGCGAGGAGGCAGGTCTGGCTTGAACTTGCCGGGCCACGCTACGCTGCGTAGTTCGGTGGTGAAGGTGCGGCAGCCTGCTGTGGCCATGGGAGGCCTTGGGTGACGGAGAGCCTGGTCTTGCATGTCCCCACGCACTGCAGCTGGGAGCAGCGCGGGGTCTTGACAAGTGGGAGCAGGAGCATGGTTACGACGTGCTAGGGCAGGGAGCGCCCGGGCAGCTTCTTGCGGGCGAGGGACTTCCTGGCAGCTCTGCTCTTGCCGCGCTGGCGCCTGACGGAGCGGGTTCCTCCTTGGGGCCACGCGCCTTGGGGCCATGGCGTCTTCTTGAGGAGGAGGCGGTCGGGGCGCCGCCGGAGCCTCGTCGCCCGCGCAGGGTGGGGTGCGGTGCAGTGGAATGGACGGCGCAGGAGAGACCCCTGCGGCGCGGACGAGCTCAGCGACGCGGTCGAGCAATTCTTCATAGACGTCATCGACGGGACGGTAGCGCAGGAGCTCGTTTGCCGCGATGAGTGCAGCTCGAGCCTCCATGGGCGCGCGGAGCGCGCGGGACGAAGAACCAGCTGGGGTGAGCGAGGGAGTTGCGGTGCGGCCGTCTTGTCGCACGGACGGATGCTGGGACGATGCTTGCGGCTCGTCCCCCGCCGGGCCGGTGGCGGCATTGACGGCAGGTGACGGGGAACGGCGTGGATGCCCGTCGACAGGGGCCGTCTGGGCAACGCGGGAAGCGAGTGCGGCCCGGCGCTCGGCGCGGGCCCGACGAGCGTCAGACATGGGCGTGATGGTGAAAGGAGAACGGGGCGGTGGAAGACCAATTCCGGCGCACCCCTACCTGGTGCGCCAAATGTCGGATTTCGGGTTCCGGCAGACCCTTGAGGTTCGAACACTGGGGTGCGCGCGGAGATTTCGCCCCCTACCTACCTGCACCCCTCCGCCATGCTAGGATCTAAACTAAGGAAAGAACAACACAAGAGACACAGGGTTTATACTGGTTCGGGCCACCGTTGAGGTGTAATACCCTACTCCAGTGTGTGGTGTGGTGGATTGCCTCTTGGGCTGATGATGATGAACAATACAAGGAAGAACAGCCTCGCGAGGGTCTGTTCTTGGCTGGGGCGATGAACTGCTCGGAGGAGTTCAGTCACCTTTCTCTCTCTCTCTCTGCTTTCCTCCAACTGACCGACCCTGATTTCGACCCCAGCTTGTTTCTGGGTTGGCTCATTCTTGATCCCCTGGGGGTGGCTAGTCCTATTTATAGAGGCCCTGGTCCTCTCCCCAAATATTGAGTGGGAAGGGAGCCAACAATGGCAGGCTAATTTGAAGGGGGACAACAAGTATCAGCTATCCTGACAAAAGCAGTCTTCGCCTGTGCAAAGCTGTGGTGGTGACGCCGTCTTGGGCTCCACGGTGAGCTCCATCTCGTAGTCCTCCTGGTCTTGGTCTCGTTGCACCGAAATGGCAACCTTTGCCTGATGCCTCGGTACTCCACGGCTGCGCTTGCCCCCTTTGCACCAAAGAGGGAAGGAGGACGCTGCGCAGGCTGGCACCCGCCTGGCGCCCTAAATCGTCATGGCTTGCGTCATGGGCACCTCGTGAGGTACCCCGCCTTGATCTCTCCGCCTCCTCGTGAGCCAGCCCGATGAGGCCTTGCCCGAGGAAGCTTTGCATCGTCCGCCCCGCGAGGCTTGGCCCCTCGCGAGGGTCTTGGGTTTGTGTTGGTGAAGACGGGTCGTGCTAGGCCCCCCTTTGAGCCACGCCGCAGGCCGCAGGCAGGCAAGTCTGGGGACCCCCGTTCCCAGAACGCCGACAGGTGCATAATTGAAGATGATGATGAGGACGTCGACGGGTAGGAAATAATGACATGGGGCCACCAGACAAAGAGATGATCGATTATGTGCCCGAAGAGGAAGACGGCCTCAGAAATGTCGATGGCGAAGAGGCAGTTAAAGGCGGAGAAGACGCGGACACGCCACCGTCTTCGTCGCTACTAAGTTCAGCCATGCGGGACCCGCATGTTCGAGACCTACTTCGCAAGAAGACGACTAGCGATAGAGCTGCTTCTAGAGAGGAGGCCAAACTGGCGCAACTGTTGGTAGACTCGATGACTCCTTTGTATGATGGTTGCAATAATCCTGAGGTGACCCGCTTGAGTTTCACACTAGAACTTCTAAAGATGAAGGCAAAAAACAAATGGACAGATACAAGCCTGGATGAGCTTCTGAAGTACCTAAAGAAGGTTCTTCCCGCGGGAAGCCTGTGTCCTACTAGTGTTGAGGAGGCAAAGAAAATCGTGTGCCCTCTTGATCTGCCACATATTAGATATCACGCATGCATCAATGATTGCATCATATATCAGAACGAGCACGCTGAAAAAACCATCTGTCCAAAGTGCAATGCTTCACGATATAAAAAGGCCGGAAAGAAAGCTCCACAGAAAGTTGTATGGTACTTTCCGATCACTCCACGTCTACAGCGGTATTTCATAGATCCTAAGGAAGCAAAGCTTATGCGCTGGCACGCGGAGAGGGTGAAGCCAGATGACGGAGATGAGCCGAAGCTGAGACACCTCGTAGATGTTAGCCAGTGGAGAGCATTAAATGTTGAATTTGATTTTTTTTCGCAAATGATCCAAGGAACATCGTGCTTGGCGCTAGTAGTGATGGCATGAATCAATTTGGCAACCAGAACACCAATGATAACACATGGCTGTATGGATGTACAACCTCCCCCCTGGTTGTGCATGAAGGAAAAATACATACACATGACTATGCTTATTCAAGGGCTGAGACAACCGGGAAATGATATAAATCTTTATCTCGGGTTACTGAAAGAGGAGTTACAGACCTTATGGACAACGCCGGCCAAGACATGGGATGCAAGCAAAGGAGAGTATTTCTACATGAGAGCCGCGCTGATGATGACGGTGCAGGACTATCTCGGTTACGGCTATCTCTCCGGCCAGGTGTGCCATGGATATTGCAGACGCACAAGGTACATGGATGATACAACTTCTCTGCAGCTATCGAAAGATGGCGGGTCTTCGAAAATCGGGTATATGGGGCATCGAAGATGGCTTGAGAAGGATGACCCATGGAGAAAGCGTGGAGATCTATTCAATGGTAAGGCTGAGCATCGAGGTCCTCCACATAAGCGTAGCGGTGCAGAAATATATGAGTTATTGAAGAACTGGAAAGAGTGCCCCTCGCCAGGAAAGACGAAGAAAAAGGCGCCGGAGCCCTTGCTGAAGGTATGGAAGACGAGATCTATTTTCTAGGACTTGGAATACTGGCCCATACTCGACACGCCTCATAGCCTTGATCAAATGCATATCACAAAAAATCTCCTTGAGAGTTTTCTTGGAACATTGATGAACCTGCCGGAGAGGACCAAGGATGGGCCGAAGGCAAGAAAAGACTTGGAATTTTTGAAAATCAGGAAAGATCTCCAAATGCCCGGTAAAAGGTCGTCAGAGGAGACCGAGACAGAGACGGAGACGGAAGATAGGGGCAAAAAGTAAACAAGAAGGAAGAACAATATTGCCCCCCTCTTGCTTCACCTTATATCCGAAGGAGGTCGATCAATTTTTCAAATGCCTTGCCGGAATCAAAGTTAGTTCCGGATACTGTGGGAAGATAAGCGGATATCTGGACACTAAGAAAAAAAGGTTCAGTGGGATGAAGTCTCACGATTGTCATGTGATGATGACGTAGTTACTCCCGGTTGCACTTAGAGGGATTATGGACACACATGTGCGTGAGACGCTTACTGACCTATGCCACTTTTTGGATGCTATCTCTCGAAAGTCGATCAGTGTGAAGCAACTCCATAGGCTACATGAAGAGATCGTTGTCATACTGAATGAGCTAGAGATGTACTTCCTTCCCGCATTCTTTGATGTCATGGTGCATCTATGTGTCCACATCGTGGACGACATCATCGACCTAGGGCTGACATTCCTCTATAGCATGATGCCGTTCGAGAGGATGAATGGGGTCATCAAAGGATTCATTCGTACCATGTCCCGTACAGATGGAAGCATAGCCCAGGGATATCTAACCAAAGAGTGCATCTCTTTCTGTGAGAGTTATCTGACCAAAGACCGTGTTGTTGGTTTGCCCGTCAGCAAGCACTATTGAAGGCTCGAAGGCGAAGGTCACACCAATGGTCATAGGGATTTGAATGTGTTACGCTCGGGCCAACAAAACGACATTGACAGGGCAAACTTAGTAGTGCTACAACACCTAGATGTGCTAGAAGATTTCGTGACACTGCACAAAGAGACCATCGCAAAGAAATACCGTGACCGTGGGGTGCACAGGACGGACACTGAAGTTATTAGAGAGCACAACTCCACTTTCGTGCATTGGTCCAAAGAGCGAGTTCTGGTAATCCGCCGAAAGAGGGTTGTCCGAACGGAACACTCATATACGCCTTAGCACATGGACCCTCGACCAACCTCGCGACTTATCAAGCATATGATATCAATAGGTACACGTTCTACACGGAGGAGAAATATATAAATAGTGATGACCAAAACTCAGGGGTGACGATGGAAGCCATGATAGGGAATGTAATTGAAATATATTACAGAAGGGTCGAAGAGATATGGGAGCTTAAGTACTCTGGATTGCATAGCGCGACGATGTTCCTTGTCAGATGGGCTAAAAATGTACACAGAGAAAACCGACATTTCACTACCATGTGTATACCCGACTCCGATGATAGCGGTACCGTCAACGCCATCACCAAAAATGAGCCATGGGTACACGCTAAACACGTGACACAATGTTTCTTCATAACTGATCCGATCAATCCCAGCCGTGTTGTCGTGAGGAGAAGCAAAAGGAGCATCGCCGGAATGGATGGAGTCGCCAACGAGGAAGACTATGACCAATACGGTGATCCGATGAGGGAAGATGATGTTGATGACAAGGAAACATATGTCAAAAGAAGAACGAAGACTACATTACCTACGAAAGATCGTAATCCCCAGAGAAGGAAAAGTCACGACCATGGGCTAAAGCGTCGTCGTCGCCCAAGCTGACAAACTAATCTCCAAAGTTTGTGTGTGTCTTTTTTGTATACGGTGTTAGCGGTCAAATCATGTAATATATATTATACTAATTATTATCCGGAGGGTAACAGTGGTATTGCTCTAACGACAGACCAAATTAAAGGAAGGAAATTGCAAAAGAAAGATACGAAAAAGAAAAGTGCAAATGAAAGAAAAAGAGAAAGAAAAAGAAGAAGAAAAAGAAAAAGAAAGGAAGTTTTGCAAAATGAAATGAAAAGTAAAATAAAAAGAACTAATAAGTTGTGGAAACTGAAATGAAAGAAAAATAAAAAAGAAAAAGGAAGGAAGTTTGTGGAATATGAAAAATAAAAATAAAAATAAAAATAAAAAATAAAAAATTAGCAGTAGCGCGTTTTGGCCTGGGCAGCGCTATAGCTAAGAAAAAGAAAAATGAAAAAAAGGGAAAAAATAGCAGTAGCGCGTTTTGGCTTGGGCAGCGCTATAGATAACTTAGCTATAGCGCGTTTTGCCAACATGCGCTATAGCTAAGTTGCCTATAGCACCGTCCGCTATATCCTATCTCTTTTCTCTCCCTCACTCTCGCTCGAATTCCCTTTCTCTCGCCACCGCCAACGCCCGCACCCGCCCACGCCGCCGACGCCCGCACCCGCCCAAGCCACCGCTGACGCCCGCACCTGCCCACGCCGCCGTCGAAGCGCGTCGCACCCGACCTCGACGCAGACCACTGGCCACCCCGACGCTCCCTCCCCCCGTGCTGCCCCTGCCCTAGGTGCACCCTAGCCCGACCCCTCCCCCCGTGCTGCCCCTGCTCTCTCTCTCTCTCTCTGACCAAATTTGGTCTCTCTGCAGATTGACGAGGAGGAGAAGGACCCCGGCCCCTCTGCCCCGCGACCCCGACCTAGGTGCACCCGGCCCCTCTGCCCCGGCGACCCCGACCCTGATCCCAACCCCGACCGAGGTGTGCCACCCCCTCTTCCCTCCCTTTTCATATGCTTGTTTTGTTCGAATGCTTGCTGTCCAAATGTTGAATGCTGTTAAAATGCATGTTGTTAGAGTGTTAAATGTCTGTTGTTAGAGTGTTCAAATGTGTGTTGTTTGAGTGTTCAATTGCTGTTAAAATGCCTATTGTTAGGGTGTTCAAATGCTTGTTGTTCAAATGCTTGCTGTTAAAATGCCTATTGTTAGAATGTTGTTAATATGCTTGTTTTGGATTTTGTTGCTAGAGTAAATGAAAATGAGTGTTTAGTTTGTTTATAGAGTAAATAAAATGAAAATGAACATTTTATTAGGCAGATTGTAGGTCCACAATTGATCTTGTGTGTCTACAATAATTTATCTTGTGTGTCTACAATAATTTATCTTGTGTGTCTACAATAATTTATCTTGTGAATGCTTGACGCACAGGTAGATCACCGACGTGCCGCTCGACGACGCCGCTCGAAGATCACCGACACCACACCCTCATCCTCAACAGGCAGATAGTGAGCATCCCAAAACCCACACTATATAGAGCTCTATCCATGCAGATGCTAGAGGAGAGTACATGTGCATGTGGTTGTGGTTGTTGTGCTGCTATAGTGAGCATCCTATATTGTTGTGCTACTGTAGTTCCACCGGACTTTGGTTGTTGATTCATTTCCTGAGTGTGAGTGACCTATGTTTTGCCAGAAATGTTGATTCATTTCCATTCCAGCAAATTTCAGGCGCTCTATATGTGCACTTTCTAGCAAAGGTCATGCCGAAATTTTCCGTGAATTTTGGCATGACTTGTGCTAGAAAGTTGGACATATCGAGTGCTTGAGATTTCTCATGACGGGAATGAAACGACATTTCCGACAGAACAAAGGTCACTTTTTGTCATTATTCACTTTATTATATAAAGCTCGATAATTAAACCACTACGACATTGAACCCTAGGAAACATGACCGACACCGATGAGGCCGGAGGTTCTCAGTCTCAATTAGGTCAAGCACATGCCTACCTCGACTTTCTGGCGGATCAGGAGAGACAGGAAGCTGGGTGTCCGGACCGCCTTATCATGACGGATGACGACGGTGGTGGCGCCGGCGCCGACACTGATGCCACCAACGACACCGGCACTGAGACTGGCGCTGATGATGTTCCTAACTGCAGCACAGAAGGTGGGACCTCCCAAGCCAGTGAGGGACATAAGGAAAAGAGGACACGATGCCCAAATGAGCTCGGCACCGGAAGAATGGTGGTCTCGGCGGTGCACCCTGGCGAGTTCGAGCCAGTAGAGCCGTGAGAAGTGGCAGCGTGTTACAGCAACCAACTAGGATGCATCCTACGGGATACCGCTAACATTAACACCACACAAATACGGAAGGATGAACATTTGAAGAAGCTGCTTCTAACTAGGTTGCACGCAAGATTCCAGTTCCCCGGTCGGAATGACGATGTCGACCCATGGGATAATGAGGGCATGAAAAAAAAAATCAACAACAAAGCCCTAGGGAAGTTCAGCAACGCATTGAGCACTTGGAAAACTAGGGTGAAAAGGGCAATTCAAGTAGACCATGAAACCTACGTCGAGATTGTTGTAGACAATCCGAAAATTATGATAGAGGACTTTGAAAGGTTCAAGGAGACTTGCAATGAAGAAGCTTCCTAGGCCAGGTCGGAGAGACGCAAGCAGCTGCAGGCAAAGAACATGGGGAACCACCGCCTTGGAAGTCGTGGTTACATGGGAAAGAGGCCCATGTGGGCTACGGAGGATGCAGAATGTGAACGTCATGGGATCCCAGACCCATTGGCTGAGTTCACCGACCAGCAGGAGCACGACTTCGTCAGGGCCCGATTCTCGTGGGACCCCAAGAAAAAGATTTTTTTCACCGACGGGCCGACTAGGCAATTCATGAGATTACTGGTAATTATCCTTTTTACCACCTTACATATTAGGTTCTGATCAACGAAGTCTACTACATTCTAGTCGCATTCATAAATGATTCACGGTCCATTTTGCAGGGAGAGCAACACAAGCTTGCGGTCGAGAGCGACTCGTTGACTCAGTTGTCAGCGAAGTACAAGTGTGACACTCCTCTCAACCGGGCCATGAACATAATGATGGGACACCCGCCCGACCAGCGGCCGCAATATGGACGTGTGCATGGCGCCAGGGATGGGGCCACTTGGAAGTACTATTATAACGAGGACCCCGAGGCCAAAAGACAGAGAAAGAAGTTCAGTCAAGTGACCATCGACGAGAAGGTGGCGCGGGCGATGGAGAAAGCAAAAGCTGAGACCAAAGCTAAGATAATCGCTACCTGTAGAGATGATATGGTGGCTGCCTTTACAAGCTTGATTCCAACAGTGGTCACATGGGTGCAACAAAATCCAAACGCGCCACCAAGTGATTTTCCCATGCCCAGCTTCAGTGGGAGCAACTCAATGAACACCGCACCCATACCCATACCTAGTATGGCAACCGGCGCACCTCCTCCAGCGGCACCTGCTCCTCCGCCCAGCTCTCATAGCAGCCCTAGCTCCGTCTCTAGCTTGAATATCGGGCCATCGACATTGGCTGAGCTCGACGCCCTCACGGTAAATACGCGTCGTCGCACCTTCATCAACTCAACTAATTAATTAATCTTCAGTTGCCATTCTTTTTGGATCTTTGACCCCGCACATATATGTCTTTGTAGGCCGACTCCAATCCGTGCACCCTCCTTTACAACATGAAGGGTGGGTTGGTGGATGTGGGGAAGGGTATTATAGTGAAGGCTAAGGATTGATTGTTTCACCGCCGGCAGATGCCTGATAACGCCTTAAGGGTCTCCGTGGCGAGTGTGAAAGCAGGCTACGAGGGTCTCCCTTGTCCGATACAAACTGATGGAGAGGATGACGAGACCCCCACACAGCTTGGGCAATGCAAAAATTGGCCGATCCTGTGGCCGAAAAATCTTCTTCGTGTCGAGGTGTCCGGGAGCACACCAACGGGGCCTCAGGAAGGTATGATCACAACACCACCTACACAAGTACAACTGTTGTCTGTGCTGCTTGCTGAGATCGAGAGACATGAGGAAGGAGGGCCAACCGTTCCGTCGACAGATGATGCCATCTGCCCCATGGAAGAGGATAGGGATCATGACATGGAGGAGGCCGACGATGACCCTAACCAGCATTTCAATACTGCCTTTGACAATGATGTAACAATGAGTCAACCATATGAATATGAGATGCATGTACCAGAGCCGGAACATCCTCGGGAGTGCAAGAAGTCTTTGTTCATGCAATCCTCGTAGGACACGCCTCCAGATGCTGGCTCCACCCAAGCTCAACTGTCTAGCCAGAGTCGTCCAAAGCTGAGCCTGGCAACACTAAGGGTGGTGCTCAAGGAGGTTTGATAGACCCACCAGCACCTGAGCCCACCAAGAAGAAGCAGAGGAAGAGACCGGCGGTGACAAAATCCAATAAAGCTGGCAATGTTGGTTCTACCAGCCAGCCGCCTTCGGCCAAGGTTGACCGTGTACTGATGAAACATGCACCATTAATCCATGTCGCAGGACAGCTAATGGTACCGGCGAATGCACTAGCTGCCATAGAAGGGGATCTCAGGAGACTCCATGACCATGTGCTTTCGACAAAGAGAAGCCTCCTCGCCTCGGATGATCCAGGATACCCACTTTATACGGTTCATGTGCCGAGCAGTTGCAAGATGTATGTCCACACATGCCCCGCGGACCTCTTCTTCCTGAGGTTTGATTACATCTTCCAGATGTTTCAAATGAGGACACTCGATTTTACCTTCGTCCACCTGTATGCGCTACACATGAACTACATCGTCAGGAGAGAGCAAGTCACCGGTCTTGCGGCTGCGGACCCATACTGCATGCATGAGGGCTTCTTGTCAATAAACGATGCCAACTGTCAATATGCGAGTCAGTACATTGAAGAATTCTTGGTCAGCAATAAGGACAGAGAAACGATTCTCCTACCTTATCATCCCAGGTAAGACATCCGCGGATAGCACATATACATCCTTTCGTGCATTTCAATAGTTACTTTGCACGCATGGAGGCTAAACTTGATCATGTATTTTGCGCAGTGGGGGTTGTTGTGCCGTTCTCATTGTTCTTTACCCGCGTTACTCCCGCGCTGTATATTTGGACCCGTCGAAGAACATATAGAAGAAAGATTACACACACATTAAGTATGTTCTGGACAGAGCTATACTGGGCTTTAGCATGCGGGGTGGCTACGTCCAATGCAAAAAAACAAATAAGGCCGGGCTTTGTTTCAGCCACAAGGATGACTTCTGTTGCATCCAGCAACTGGCAAGAAGTGAGAATGATGGATTCTACGTCATCCATCTAATGATGCAGTACAGAAGGGATGTGCGATCACTTTGCATGAAATCTTCATCCGATACCCATAACTAGAGATGGGCCGAAGCCTTTGGAGCCGTGCCGGATAATCGACTTCGAAATGATTTCTACCGGATCCAACAGGAAATTGCGTCCATCATCATCAAAGATGTCCTCGAAGAGAATGGGATGTTCTACGGCGGCCCAATATCGCGAGCTGACATCCGAACCCGCATTGCCCTACATCGTTAGGACATGAGGCCTTTCACTAAGCTTGGTGACACCCTTCCGGATATGGACAGATGGGAAGAGTGCACTGCTAAAAAACAATGTGTCTGTTTAGTTACTTGTTACTTTATGTACAACGAAACTTCAAATCTCTCAGTACGACGAAACTATTAGATGTATGGTGCCGTGCTCTAGTTAATTACTTTCGATACAATGAAATTTGTTAACTATGTTTACTATATATGTTGCTTCTATTTCATAACTGTTTTGTTGAATTCGCTTCATGGTATATATATGTGCTTCTCTGAGAGGTATATAGATCAACAATGGCGAGGAAGTGGTATGCCATGTATGTAGGGCATGTTCCGGGTGTGTATGATGAGTGGCCAGAGTGTCAGGCCCAAGTCTCTGGCTTCTCCGGCGGAAGCCAGAAAGGGTTTGATAGCAGAGCGGAAGACGAAGCTAGTTACTTGAGATTCATAGCACAACATGGGATTCAGAAGCAGCGCCGCCGCAAAAACTACTACATCATACCGCTTTTGATCATCGTGATCGCTCTTATCGTTTATGTCTTAGTTTAGGTAGATGATGAAACATGTGTCTACGGTGACAATGTAAGAGACATGCGATCATTAACTTGTATCGCTATTTCGAGATGATGAGATCGCCATCATTTGTGTTGAGACTATGTTGATATGATGAGACTATGTTGTACCACTTCGATGATGATGATGAGACATTCCTTTTTCATATAGTTCCAGTGTATGTGTATGTTGTAACTATATAAAACCTGTAAAAATACGAATACAACAACATAAAAAAGAAAATACTAGCAGTAGCGTGGGGTATTGGAGTAGTAGCAGCGCTGCTTACCAGTAGCGTTTTTTTGAATCCCACGCTACTAGTATTAGCAGTAGTGATGGACAGAGGCGCGCTACTGCTAGATATAGATAGCAGTAGCACTGGTTTAAACAAGCGCTACTGCTACAAAATAGCTGTAGCGCCGTAGCGGTAGCGCTGGTGCCCGCGTTACTGGTAGCTCAAAAACCAGCGCTACTGGTAAGGGTTTTTCTAGTAGTGTAATAAAGATTAGTGTTGAGTCAAGGGCTTGATTATTTTTCTATGATCTTGAGGGAATAAAATAAAAGAGAAGAAATAAAAAAGAAATAAAGAGATCATATGGATCTTATGGAGAGTAATGAGCTCACATACAGAGAGTATGATGAATAAAAGTTGTTGAGAGTTGACAAACATTGTTTTGGTCATTGTTGCAATTAATAGGAAGTAATAAAGAAAGAGAGGTTTTCACATATAAATATACTATCTTGGACATCTTTTATAATTGTGAGCACTCATTAAAATATGATATGCTAAAGAGTTGACGTTGGACAAGGAAGACAACGTACTGGGTTATGTTTTCTTACATTTGAGATAAATTATATTGTCATGGATCATCCAACATGTTGAGTTTGCCTTTCCCTCTCATGCTAGACAATTTCTTTGCACCAAGTAGAGATACTAATTGTGCTTCCAAATATCCCCAAACCCGTTTTTGCCATGAGAGTCCACCATACCTACCTATGGATCGAGTAAGATCCATCAAGTAAGTTGTCCGTCGTATCTACTTTTCCAAACACTTTTGCCCTTGTTTTGGACTCTAACTTGCATGACTTGAATGGAACTAACCCGGACTGACGCTTTTTTCAACAGAATTGCTATGGTGTTATTTTTGTGCAGAAATAAAAGTTCTCGGAATGACATGAAAATCAACGGAGAATTATTTTGGAATATATAAAAAAATACTGGAAGGAAGATCCACGTCAGGGGGGCCTCCACCTGTCCACGAGGGTGGGGGGCGCGCCCTACCCCCCTGGGCGCGCACCCTGCCTCGTGGCCCCCCTAACGCTCCACCGACCTCAACTCCAACTCCATATATTCGTGTTCGGGGAGAAAAAAGATTGATCGCGTTGTACGATACTGAGCCGCCGCCAAGCCCTAAACTCTCTCGGGAGGGCTGATCTGGAGTCCGTTCGGGGTTCCGGAGAGGGGAAACCATCGCCATCATCATCATCAAGCATCCTCCATCACCAATTTGATGATGCTCACCGCCGTGCGTGAGTAATTCCATCATAGGCTTGCTGGACGGTGATGGGTTGGATGAGATTTATCATGTAAGCGAGTTAGTTTTGTTAGGGTTTGATCCCTAGTATCCACTATGTTCTGAGATTGATGTTGCTATGACTTTGCTATGCTTAATGCTTGTCACTAGGGCCCGAGTGCCATGATTTCAGATCTAAACCTATTATGTTTTCATCAATATATGGGAGTTCTTGATCCTATCTTGCAAGTCTATAGTCACCTACTATGTGTTATGATCTGGCAACCCCGAAGTGACAATAATCGGGACCACTCCCGGTGATGACAGTAGTTTGAGGAGTTAATGTATTCACTATGTGTTAATGGTTTGGCCCGATACTCTATTAAAAGGAGGCCTTAATATCCCTTAGTTTCCAATAGGAACCCACTGCCACGGGAGGGTAGGACAAAAGATGTCATGCAAGTTCTTTCCATAAGCATGTATGACTATATTCGGAATACATGCCTACATTACATTGATGAATTGGAGCTAGTTCTGTGTCACCCTAGGTTATGACTGTTACATGATAAACCACATCCGGCATAATTCTCCATCACCGATCCAATGCCTAAGAGCTTTCCATATATTGTACTTCGCTTATTTACTTTTCAGTTGCTATTGTTATCATCACTGCAAAACACCAAAAATGTTAATTTTACTACCGTTACCATTTACCACCGTTACCACTACTATCATATTACTTTGCTACTAAATACCTTGCTGCAGATATTAAGTTTCCTGGTGTGGTTGAATTGACAACTCAGCTGCTAATACTTGAGAATATTCTTTGGCTCCCCTTGTGTCGAATCAAATAAATTTGGGTTGAGTACTCTACCCTCAAAAACTGTTGCGATACCCTATACTTGTGGGTGTCACACCCTGCATTTTGTAACACTTCATTTGCATTAATAAAGCATGAAAATTTGGACCAACAAAAACTTTTGCATCATTTGGCTTTTTATTTTGGAGTTGGTTTTTCTCTCTGTGATTTTCAAGTGCTCTACAAAGTCAACAATTTCACCTTCTATACTTCATCTCCTTGCCCCAAACTTCTGCCCAATGATCATGCCATGTGTATAGAGCAATATAGTATTTTCTTACAAAAATAATTTGGCCAAAAAGTATTTTTCAAAAATTAGTTTTCCAAAAACCCCTGGATTGAGGTTTGCACTGCAAGTACCTGATTTGGGGTATGAAAAATATTTCAAAATGTATATTTGAAACCTATTAGATATAGGATTCCCATAAAACCCAAAAATATAATTTTAAAAGTTATTTTCCTATTTTATTTAAAGGCTTTTTCTTAATGCCAGAAATGGTCTTTAATAGGGAAAAGTTATTTTATTGATTCAAAAATATTTGACAAAAATCAGGGAAACTCAGTGGGCATATATTTCCCATATATAAGATTTTCAACACATGGTCATGTTCAAAATATTGGACAAAACCTCCCAAAACCATTTCTGCCCAATTCAAGGATTTGAAATATTTCTACAGGAAATATTTTCATAAAAATCCAAGAAAAATCCAGCAAGTCACAAATGCATATTGTGATGATCTTGCAAAGCCTCACTTCAATCAAGGTCATTTTGGTCCACCAAAATGCCCCATAACCCTTTTTGTTCAGAACCTAATTTGAGCAAGTTTGTACTACCAACTTTCTCTCCTTGACCTCAACTTTTGCGAGCTTGTTCAAATCCCCAAATGATGACACTACACCAAGTGGTGCATCAAGGAGAATGGATTTGCATGACTAGATCTTGGAAAACCCATTTTTGTTGATTTCTAGGGTTTACCAAAGTTACACTGGCAACTTTTCCCAAATGAGCTCAAATTTGGTGGCACACCCTATTTCTAAGTGTCATTCCATCCTGTTAAGTATCATGGCTATTGGAGTTCATTTTGTTTCCCAAACCAACAACAAACACCTTCTGCCATTTTTCCAAAAACACCATTTTGACCACTAAAACTATTCTCCTTGAGCTCAACTTTTTACCACAACCCCTCCTAGACCTCCTCTACCTCCAGTAGCAATGGCTGCACCTCAGCTCAATGATGGAGGGGTGAAACCACTTCATTTACCCCTCTGGACAGCCCCTGTACCCCTCTTCCTCACCTTCCTCCTCACTCCAGTGGCCATCCATGGCATCCAATGCTTCCTCCCCTTTCTTTACTACTCCCTAGCACTACTGGACACATGTGGCCGCGCCCACTCCCCTTTTTTTATGCCATGGCATGCCATTTGGGTGCTCTGGAGCACGCTACAGTTCGCTCCCGCACTGTAGCCGCCCCCTCCCAACCGCCTCCGGCCACCTCGGGCCTCCCCAGCGTGCCCGACGATGCGCCTCGACGTCTGCAACACGCCACGTCACTGTCCCCTTCCTCTCTCCTCCTCCCCGCGCCTCCGCGCTAGCAAACAGAGGCCGCCCAAGCGCGCCAATGGTGCGGCTCACACGCACGCGTCTCTGACCCCTCCCCGCTCTCTCCCTTAGCTCCCCTCGGCGTAGTCCACGCCCAGGAACACCCCAGACACGGCGCCAGCTCCTCCCGAGCCCTGTGGCAACGAGCAGGACCTCGCCGGCGCATGGGTCTACGGTGAGCCGTGGCTCGCCTACTTAAAGGCCTCCCCGAGCCCCCCTCTCCTCACCACTCACTCTCTCACTCCCCTAAACACCCCCTACACCACTCACCCCTCTCCAGACGAGCCCGAGCTCGAGATCGAGCTCGAGCTCCGCCGCCTCGGGTCGCCGTCGATCCCACGGTACAGGCCTCCCCTGCTCCTCCTCTGCCTCGGTCTGGAACCCCCGAGCACCCCTGACCATTTCCCCCTTCTTCCCCGCCTCTTCTGCAGCCGGAAACGACTGGAGCCGTCGACGCCCGAAGCTCCTCCGCCGTGAACCTCGTCGCCGGCGAACCAGGCCACCCCGGCGACCACCTCCACCTCCATCCGAACGGCGGATCCTCCCTGAGCACAACGGTACCACCCACTCACCCTCCCGTGCCCTGTATCGACGCCGGCGAGCTCGCCGTCGCCCCTATATAGAGGTAGACGACGACGGCCATGGGCCCTGACCGTCAGTCTCACGCCCTGACGGGTGGGACCCACCCGTCAGGTTTAAACACGCACGCGCGCGCACCGGTTCGCTGCGTCGGCTGAAGGCATATTTCGCCTTTACGCCTTCGACGTGGCAGCCTCGCGTGGGCTGAAACCCATCTGGGCCTGCTGCACTGTGGCCCTTCTGGCCCAGTTGCACAGTGCTGCTTCTCCTTTTTCCTTTTTTGGATACTTGCAAAAATTCCACAGGATTAAATATTAACCCAAATGCAACAATTCCAATTCCTAAAATCTTGTAAAAATCCCACCTATTTAATGGTGCAACTTTCATTCAAATCCAACCCACTTTTATGTACTGTTCAAATTTAAATTCAAATTTGAGCAGTTTAATCTCTGTTTGGAAATCCATATCCCCTCTTATACAGCTCCAAATCCAAAACTAGGAATTTTCCCCTTCTTAGTTTTCAACCTAGTATTTAACAAAAATAAGTTGACATTTTTGTGAGCACTTTGGTTTTTCTGTTTTATTATTGCCTTATTTTTCTCGTTATTATTTTGCGACGATAGATTGCGTTGCTGACGAAGGAGTTGGACCAGAAGACTTTGAAGACCCAGAAGACTTTGTTGAGCCAGGCAAGCAGCCCTTTGACCATGTCTATGAAACCCTTTTTATGCATTTCATATAGCACCTTATTATTGTTGCATCGGAATCATGATGAGAGGGTAGGCACTTTGGTGGGTTGCCTTCATTTCCTCCTTGTTGATACTTGCATAGTGCATGACCCTACCTCCTTATGAGGGTTATGCCGGTGGGAATAGATAGGATGCTAAGTAGTGCTATGCAAAAGGGACGGGTATATGCATGGTGATGGAGACAAAGTATTTTCAAAAGGACTTTTCGAAAACCCCGTCGGGTGCCACTTATGCCCGAGGGAGATAATGAGATGGGTAACCACTTGATGACGAAGTGGTGTATCGAGGCAAGGGTGTGTGTTGTTTTCGAAAACGGATTATATTTAAGATTTCTCGACTGTTCCAACCTTACATGCGCAACCACTCTACCCTTATATGGGAAAGGGCATTATTGATTACCTAGGCCGATACTAGCTTGGAGCCCACATTACTAGTGACAGGAGAGTTGTTGGTGCGCTCTCTCGGGACGGGGTCGTGCCAGGTAGGGCGGCCATGACTGTTTTCACAGGGCACCGGATACACCATTGTGTCCCCTCTCGGATGTTACGATCTCGAGTGAGTCTCGTATGATGTATATCGAGAGGATACGGAACAACGAGTGGACTCCTTGTTAGTGTCGTCTAGGGAAAGATAGTGATCGGGTTCTTACCCCAGTTACTTGAGGTACCGCGGGTCGTGGATGACACGGAAGTTCCCCGGATCTTGTGGGTAAAGTGTGCAACCTCTGCAGAGTGTAAAACTATTCAAATAGCCGTGTCCATGGTCAAGGACAATTGGGCGGTACTGATTAAACTACGTCCACGTGTTTACAAACTAGTGTGTGTGTTGGATAAGTGGGAAGAACTACTTGGGTCAAGTCAAGGACTTGACATGATTGAGTTGGGTTGGTGCCCACTCTATTTATGTTGATATCTGTAATCCGTCCTCATGGTTACTTAAATTCTGCTGATGCATGACTTACATGTTGTTGAACTTGTCATTGCACTCAAAACTAGCTTTCCGCAAAAATTTACCTATATCATGCATTGTTGTATCTTGGACCAAAACATGGGTTGCTTGCGAGTACATTCAAAGTACTCATTGGCTTGCCACTGGTTATTTAATTGGCCAGGCATGGAAGAACAGGAGTTCGAAGAAGAGTTCTTTGAAGACAAACATGCGAACTAGGACGCTTCCCAGTCAGAATGCCTGTAGGGTTAAAGCAGATGGCATGGGTTCTACTTATCAACGAAGATTTCCGCTGCTTGTGTTTCATTCGATGTTCAGCCCTTAAGGCTTTATCAATGTAAGACTTGACCATAATGGTCATAATTTGTGTAAGACGGTATGTATGGATGTAACACTCTTGTTATTTAGCTTCTGTGTGTTCAGTGAGCATTGATCTCTGGGATCACTGTACACGTGCTTTCGGTGATCTCGACTTATGAGTCAGGGTCCCCACGGTGGGTTATTAAGACTATTTTCTGGCGCAGTTGCCGGGAGCATAGCTCTATTCTTTGAGTCACTTGGGATTTATATCTGCTGGTCACTATGAAGAACTTGAAAGACGCGAAAACAAAAATTTATCCCTC
The DNA here is from genome assembly GCF_002162155.2 of Triticum dicoccoides. NCBI lineage: Eukaryota > Viridiplantae > Streptophyta > Magnoliopsida > Poales > Poaceae > Triticum > Triticum dicoccoides. The sequence continues at coordinate 373,716,842 of NC_041380.1, read as the reverse complement.
AACTACGAGGGGAGGTAAGGAACTGCCATCTAGCAGTACACTTGATTCACCTTCTGTTTTGAGTAAGCTTGCGGCACCTAAACCAGCTTCTGCCATTAATTCTGATATGTCGCATGTTATTGATGATGCCACTTCTGCTATGCATGATACTTATGATGAAACTACTTCTATGCTTGATACTACTGTGCCACTTGGTGAATTTCTTGATGAAAAACTTGCTAGGGCTAGAGAGAATGAAATTATTGAAACTGATAATATTGATGAAAGTGATGATGAAGACTCTCCCCCTAGATATGAATTACCTATTGTGCCTGAGGGCTATGTTATGGATGAAGAAACTGCTAGAGATTTTCTTGCTTGCAATGATAGGAGTGATCTTAAGAAACTATTAGATAAGTTGAAACAAAAAACTTTGAATGTTAGAATGAAATATGATCCTGCTTATGCTACTTCACCTATCTTTGTTACTGATAAGGAATATGATTTTCTATTGATCCTGGGATAATTACTTTAGTTGAATCTGATCCTTTCTATGGTTATGAATCTGAAACTGTTTTGGCACATCTTACTAAATTAAATGATATAGCTACCCTGTTCACTAATGGTGAGAAAACTTGATACTATTATATCCTTAAGATATTTCCGTTCTCATTAAAGGGTGATGCTAACATATGGTTTAATTCTCTTGATCCTGGTTGTGTGCGTAGTCCCCGGGATATGATTTATTACTTCTCTACTAAATATTCCCCCGCTCATAAGAAACAAGCTTCTTTAAGGGAAATATATAATTTTGTGCAAATGGAAGAAAATAGTCTCCCACAAGCTTGGGGGAGGCTTCTCCAATTACTTAATGCTTTGCCTGGTCATCCTCTTAAGAAAAATGAAATACTTGATATATTTTATAATGGACTAACCGATGCTTCCAGAGACCACCTGGATAGTTGTGCTGGTTGTGTTTTCAGGGAAAGAACACCATATGAAGCTGAAATTCTATTGAATAATATGTTGACTAATGAAAATAATTGGACACTTCCTGATCCAATCCCTAATTCAATTCCCGAACCAACTCCTGAGCCAGCTCCGAAGAAGAGGGGTATTCTATTTCTCAGTCCTGAAGATATGCAAGAGGCAAAGAAATCTATGAAAGAAAAAGGTATTAAAGCTGAAGATGTTAAGAATTTACCTCCTATTGAATAAATACATGGTCTTAATTTACCGCCTGTTGAAGAAATACATGTTCTTGATAACCCGACATAAGTAGTAAAGGTAAATTCTCTCTATAGATATGATAAAGCTGAAATCCCATTTAGTAAGTTTGCTAGCCCATGCTTGGATGAGTTTGATGACTTTATGGTTAAACAAGAAAACTTCAATGCTTATTTCGGTAGAGAATTAAAACACAATGTCGATATGTTTGAACACTTGGGTGATTATATGGCTAATATTAAAGGTGAACTTAAACTTATTAGTAAACATGCTTCTATGGTTACCACTCATGTAGAACAAGTACTTAAAGCTCAGAGTGATTTGCTCAATGAATTGAATAGTAAGAAAAATGATAATGTTGTTAGAGTTATGACTAGAGGTGGTAAAATGACTCAGGAACCCTTGTATCATGAGGGCCATCCTAAGAGAATTGAGCAAGATTCTCAGAGAAATAATATTGATGCACCTAGTCCTTCTAAGAGGAAGAAATAGAAAAATGATAGGACTTTGCATGCTTCTAGTGAACCTATTATTGACACACCTTAGAATCCCAATGATATCTCTATTTCTTATGCTGAAACGCAATCTGGTAATGAGCATGAACCTAGTAATAATGTTAATGATGATGTTCATGTTGATGCTCAAGCTATCAATGATAATGATGTAGAGATTGAACCTGCTGTTGATCTTGATAACCCACAATCAAAGAATCAACGTTATGATAAGAGAGACTTTGTTCCTAGGAAGCACGATAAAGAAAGAGAATCATGGGTTCCGAAACCCATGCCTTTTCCTCCTAAAGCATCCAAGAAAAAGGATGATGAGGATTTTGAGCGCTTTGCTGAAATGATTAGACCAATCTTCTTGCGTATGCGTTCGACTGATATGCTTAAAATGAATCCTTATGCTAAGTACATGAAAGATATTGTTACTAATAAAAGAAAGATACCGGAAGCTGAAATTTCCACCATGCTTGCTAATTATACTTTTAAGGGTGGAATACCAAAGAAACTTGGAGATCCGGGAGTACCAACTATACCATGCTCCATTAGAAGAAACTATGTTAAAACTGCTTTATGTGATCATGGAGCCGGTGTTAGTGTTATGCCTCTCTCTTTATATCGTAGACTTGATTTGAATAAGTTGACACCTACTGAAATATCTTTGCAAATGGCTGATAAATCAACTGCTATACCTGTCGGTATTTGTGAGGATGTGCCTGTTTTGGTTGCAAACATTACTATTTTAACGGACTTTGTTATTCTTGATATCCCTGAGGACGATAGTATGTCTATTATTCTTGGAAGACCCTTTTTGAATACTGCAGGGGCTGTTATTGATTGCAACAAAGGCAATGTCACTTTTCATGTTAATGGTAATGAGCATACGGTACACTTTCCGAGGAAACAACCTCAAGTTCATAGTATGAACTCTATTGGAAAAATTCCATCGATTATTTTTGGAGGTTTTGAATTTCCTCTTCCTACTGTCAAGAAGAAATATGATATTCTTATTGTTGGGGATGTGCATATCCCCGTTGAGGTAACCTAGTATTATTCGAAAATTCTTCGGTTCCATGTTATTCAGAATGAGTTTGTTAACAAGACCTGATCAACCTTGTTAGTGGATTCCTTTTGATGAGCATGAGATGGATGAATTTAGAAAACACAACTCTCTGTACCCTCCTTTTACTTTCTGTTATTTATATTAAATAGAGCAAAAATAGTATTTTTCTGTCTGTTTTCTGAATTATCAATGCAATAAAAAATACCCCGAAAATAAAAGTGCTCCAAATGCCCTAAATATGATTTTCTTTGGAATATTTGAGAATATCTGGCACTGAAAAAACACAGCAGGGGAGCAAGCACCTGGCCATGAGGGTGGAGGGTGCGCCCTACCCCCTGGGCGCGCCCCCTGCCTCGTGGGCCCATGGTGGCTCCCCTCCACTTATTCCAGCTACCACACACTCCTTCTTCCTCTCACAAACATCACTAGCCAGCTCAAACCCGAGTCCAAGCTCATCTTGCTTCCATTTTCGATCTCCTTGCTCAAAGCTCCATTCAAAAAACTGCTTTGGGGGATTGTTCTTTGGTATGTGACTCCTCCAATGGTCCAATTAGTTTTTGTTCTAGTGCTTTATTCATTGCATATTTTTGCTTCTTAGGTGACCCTGTTCTTGAGCTTGCAATTCAATTTATGTGGTCAAAAGTAGTTTTGATGCATGATATTGTCTCTAGGCACCTGTAGGAGTAGTTGCTATCAATTTTGTTGAGTTTGGTTCACTTTTATTTCGAAGTTACTAAAATTTCAGAAATTTTTCAGAGGAAGAAATATGTTTAGGAAAATGTAACAAGGTGGTCCTTCAAGGAAGCAAGGACCCAGGCTCGCAATATGCGATGCCAACGATGAACCACCGAGGGAAGCTCAAGTGCGGGCTTGTGAATGGCCTTCAGAGGACTTTACAGATCGAGCAGGAGTCAAGGAAGAATTTAACGCGTATGTGCGTAATGCCAATATTGAGAGCTTCGAGGCAGATAAGTGCCTCCAATACCACTATCTCACTGATTCCTTTGTGAGAAGGTTTGAATTTTCATCATCACGCAATTCTCAAACTGTCCTGTTTGATCTTTATGAAAATTCTTATACTATGGACTTAGAGGATTTCAACACTGCTTGCAAACTTCCACAATGGGGTTGTCCTAATGAACCTCGCAAATCTGAATTTAGAGATTTTCTTGCTAGTAAAACCGTGGGGGAATCTAGAGACATAACACAAGCTACCATAGGGAGCATTCATTTTCCTTCTATACATTATTTTGCTCTCTTCATAGGTAGGTGCATAAATGGTAAGGATGAAGCATGTCACATGTGTGTCCCTGACCTCAGTGTTCTCAGGAGTGCTGTATTAGGAGATAGACATTATAATTTGGGAGCCATTGTTGCACATAGGTTGCATAATAATAGATTTAATGGAGATTTCTTTGGTGGAATTTATGCAACCCATCTAGCTAATTTTCTTGATATACCCATACATGGGTATGATATTGTGTTGCCTCCTGTTTATTTAGATTATGAGGCCATGGTTCGCCATCAGTTTGTTGAGAGGAACGATCAGTTCCTCCAATACCGACTAATCTTTGACAGACGACGCACCTATCATGTCGCTCTCTCTGCTCCTGCTTTATTTGACTCTCAGGCAAAAGGGAGATATGTTATAACCAGGGAGGAGGCTGACAAGTATAAGAGGAGGACGGAGACGACCCGTATCCAAGCGGCAGCTCATGAGGCAATTGCTGTTGCATCTCAGTACTACCCCAGCTATAACTTTGGATATCCACCAGGACAGCCGTGGCCATAGACCAACTTAGGCCAAAAGCCTAAGCTTGGGGGAGTATGTATTTCTCACCGACATTACATTCACGTTCACACACTCATGCTAGGTATCGGTGCTCATACTTTTTCATTGTATCATACATGCTAGTTTATTTTCCTTTTTATGCTTTCTTCTTGTGTGTTTAATAAACCTTAAGAAAAACAGAAAAAAATTAGTTGTAGCTTTTAGCTAGTTTACTTTTCATGTTGTAGTAGTAATAATTAAAAAGAAAACCCAAAAAGATTTATCGTTCTTCTTTTGCTTGTTGGGAGCTTTCCCGTGTAAATAGTTTTATTTTTTCCTTATTCTTTGGGGGTCAAGAGGAGAAGACCATGATTAAAATGTTAAAGTGGCTCTTATATGCATTATTGTTGATCTGACAAAATAGCCCATATTACCTTGTCTTCTCTCTTGAATTGAATGCTTGCAGACTCCAGCTTAGTCCAATGCACATGCACTGTTATTATTATCCACACTATTCGATCGTGCAAGTGAAAGGCAATAATGATGATTATATGATGAACTTATTGGGATGAGAAAAGCTGGTATGAACTCGACCTCTCTTGTTTTTTGTAAATATGATTAGTCCATCGTTCCTGATTCATCATATTATGAATAAACATGTTTGCAATGACAATTAGAGATTATAGTTTCTTATGCCATGCTTAATTAGCTAGGTGCTTATAATGGTTTACCTTGCGTGCCAATATGCTATTAAAATGGTTGTGATGTGGTATGATAGGGTGGTATCCTCTTTTGAACGATTCGAGTGGCTTGACTTGGCACATGTTCACACATGTAGTTGAAGCAAAATCAGTCATCGGTACAAGCAATAAAAATTGCTCTCTAAATATGTATGACTTATTAGTGTGGAGAAAATAAGCTTTATACGATCTTGTGATATGGAAGAAATAAAAGCGACAGACTGCATAATAAAGGTCCATATCACAAGTGGCAATATAAAGTGACGTCCTTTTGCATTCAGATTTCGTGCATCCAACCATAAAAGAGCATGACAACGTCTGCTTCCCTCTGCGAAGGGCCTATCTTTTATTCTTGTCTCATACTACATGCAAAGAGTCTTGGTGATCTTCACCTTTCCTTTTTTACATTTTATCCTTTGGCAAGCACAATGTGTTGGAAAGATCCATATATATATATAGCTAATTGGATGTGAGTTTTCATGAACTATTATTGTTGACATTACCCTTGAGGTAAAACGTTGGGAGGCAAAACTATAAACCCCTATCTTTCTCTGTGTCTGATTAAAACTTCATAACCATAAATATCGCGTGAGTGTTAGCAATTATGAAAGACTAAAAGATGGTTGAGGTGGACTTGCTGAAAAGCTATTATATTGACTCTTTCCTATGTTATGATAAATTGCAATTGCCTCAATGACTAAGACTAGAGTTTGTTGGTTCTCAATGAAGTTTATGATTCATACTTGAAATTGTGATTGAATTGTTACTTTAGCATAAGATATCATATGCCAATATATACTTATGTTGCTGTTCTAAGAATGATCATGATGCCCTCATGTCCGTATTTTACTTTTATCGACACCTCTATATCCAAACATATTTTTCGATTTCGGCTTTCGCTTGAAGACAAGCGAGGTCTAAGCTTGGGGGAGTTGATACGTCCATTTTGCATCATGCTTTTATATTGATATTTATTGCATTATGGGCTATTATTACACATTATGTCACAATACTTATGCCTATTCTCTCTTATTTTAAAAGGTTTACATGAAGAGGGGGAATGCCGGCAGCTGGGATTCTGGGCTGGAAAAGGAGCAAATATTAGAGACCTATTCTGCACAGCTCCAAAAGTCCTGAAACTTCACGAAATTTATTTCCAGAATATATAAAAAATACTGAGCGAAGAAAGTTCCAGAGGGGGCCCACACCCTGGCCACGAGGTTGGGGGGCACGCCCTACCGCCTGGGCGCGCCCCCTGCCTCGTGGGCTCCCTGGTGGCCCTCCGATGCCCATCTTCTGCTATATGAGGTCTTTCGTCTGAGAAAAAACCATAAGCTAGCTCACGGGACGAAACTCCGCCGCCACGAGGCGGAACCTTGGCGGAACCAATCTAGGGCTCCGGCAGAGCTGTTATGCCGGGGAAACTTCCCTCCGGGAGGGGGAAATCATCACCATCGGCATCACCAACGATCCTCTCATCGGGAGGGGGTCAATCTCCATCAACATCTTCACCAGCACCATCTCATCTCAAACCCTAGTTCATCTCTTGTATCAAATCTTTGTATCCAAACCTCAGATTGGTACATGTGGGTTGCTAGTAGTGTTGATTACTCATTGTAGTTGATGCTAGTGGGTTTACTTGGTGGAAGATCATATGTTCAGATCCATTATGCATATTAATACCCCTCTGATTATGAACATGAATATGCTTTGTGAGTGGTTACGTTTGTTCCCGAGGACATGGAAGAAGTCTTGCTATAAGTACCACTACAAAAAATACAGTTCCGTGATGATACGTGTTTGTCACAGTAGGTCGCGTTTTCTGTCATGCATGTACACCCATGACGATTTTATGACAGAATCAAGATATTCATACCTGTGCTGTCGTAGAAGTATTCCATGACACTACCAAAATTATCATCACGGAAGTGTCCACTTCCATGACGATAAATCGCGCGTCACAGAAGTGCTATCATCAAGGGTGACCAGCACGTGGCATCCACCGTAACGGAACACCGTTACGCTATCGAGTCAGGTTTTGGATCTGATAACCCGTTAACAGCCCCGACCAATGGGGATTTTCCATGTGTAAAATCATCATTGGCTGGAGGAAACACGTGTCGGCTCATCGCTGGGACGGATGTCATCCACTCATTGGACAGAAGGCGCCTATGATACGTCGACACGTGGCACGACCCAACAGAGGCCCATTCCTGTGAAAAGGCCGGCCCGTTTGACTTGGTCAAAAGGTGGCGGGCCGACCCATGGAAAGCCTGTTAACGTCCTGTTCGCATATAGCCCATTTACAGCCCGCTAACCCAAGGACCGTTATGCCCTATTCGAATTAGGCCCAGTAGCGTCATCTGGGCCATCCAATATGATTCTAGCCCGTGTTCACTTCTGGCCCATGTATGGCCCATGACGTCTTTCGGCCCATATGAGGCCCTATGTAACTCTTGGCCTATTAATAGCCCGTGGTGAAACTGGCCCGTAATGAACAGTGTATCACTTTACACCCATTAACGGCCCGTGGTGAAACTGGCCCATAAAGAACAGTGTATCACTTTATACCCATTAACGGCCCGTTATTCCGTTGGGCCGTTTCCAGCCCATGCTATCTTTCAGCCTTCTCAGAGCCCATTTATTCTTGGGCTATTTTCTAGCATTCTTTTACTTACGGCCCGTTACTGTCATTTTCTGCTTGTGGGCAAAATTCAGCCTGTGGTTACAGTCGGCCCGTTTGTGGTCCGTTAATACGTTGGGCCGTTTTCATGGCGTCATCAAATACGGCCTATTAACAATGGTCTGTTATGGTCGGCCCATGAACGGACGATTCCAACTCTAGACCGTTTACGGCCAGAATGCGGTCTGTTTGGCCCATGTTTGGCCAATCGATCATACGGCCCGTTAAGGCCCATTGATGATACGGCCCGTAGAAGGCCCATTGTTTCTACGGCCCGTAGAAGGCCCATTGTTTCTATGGCCCGTAGAAGGCCCACTATTTATATGGTCCATAGAAGGCCCACTGTTTCTACGGCCCGTAGGAGGCCCAGTGTCACTACAGTAAATATTAGCCCATGGTTATCGTGGCCTAGTTTAAAAAAATAGGTTATTGCAGCCACTAGAAAACCGTAGAAAAAGAACTGCACTGACTACAAGCAAACAAATAAACAAGACAACAAGGAAATAAACAAGCAAGCAATTTACACTAGGCTATCACGTCTATTACACATAGTACATCCACTGGGCATCAAACTTCGCCACCAGTGCAAATATAGGGAACACAGCAGCATATAAACGTCGCAACAAAACAAGTCCAGAACTGAAACCACTTCAGAAGAGCTCAAGAAACAATATCATGGGTACCCATAATGCTGGCAAGATGCTTAGCAAGCTTATTAACTTTCTCTTGTTTGGCGCTTAAGTCCTCTAGCGCTTGCTCTTGCACCAGAAAGTATGCATTTGAATTCTGCAGGGACTTCCTCAGTCCTTCGGCTTCCTGTCGCATAACATCTGATCGATGCCTTTCAACTTGAAGTTGAGACTCAAGAAGCTGAACTGATTCAGGCAACGAGTTCGAAGAGCTGGTGCCAGCCGTGGTAGCCAGTAACTCAAACACTACATCAAGGCAGGACTTTGGGGTTGTCTCAGTGTCTTCAATATAGTTTTTTATCAGCTTTCTTGGATACCAACAGGGATGTCTCACTATCTTGAACCTTATTTGCATTACTTCCTTTACCATTGCATAACAGGGTACTCTTCTCCAATATTTTATCCACGTTCTAAAAGAGAAACAAACAAACACATCTCAGGTTTACAATGTAGTATTGTTGACACACGAACATGTCACGTGTACCCTCGACGCCGGGGGTGATGCACCGCAGCTCACTTCGAGGGAGACCCGACCGACAGCGCGATACGCAAGATAGTCGACGGGCGCTTTTGCAGACCCGAAACCCCACACGCCCGGGAGGGACCCTATCAGGGCGCGCGGCGGCTATGGGTTGCTCTAGGTTGATTCGCTCGCCCCTAGAGCCTCGTGGGTCGCTGCCCTCCAATGCGAAGAACGAACGAAGAACGAGAAAGAAAGATACAAGGGTAGGGGATAAAGATAGATGAACACAAAAGTGTAATAGGTTGATTGGTTCGATTGGTGTTGTTCAATCGGCCATCACCCCCAACATATATAAGAGGCGGCTGGACTTCCGGTACAAGCAAAGTATTCATCTAGGCTTTCCTTACAAAAAAATTACATCAATTCATGTCCTAGAGTCCTAGTTCTATTCCAACTCGGATTCAGTCTGAATCTGGCCCAACTTCTGTCTTCCTCCTTGCGCGGGTCGCCGAGCTTGCATATGACCTCCGATCAAGATGACCCAAATATGGAACTTGTGCGCCTCGACGAGACGAACAATCCTTATGTTGAACACTTTTCCAAATAAGACCATCTTGAATACTCTATGAAGCCATCTTTAATATCCAGTCGGACTCGGTCATGTAACGGACTGGATTGTCCGAGTCTCCTAGTGAACTTACAGGCCATATACTATCTCATATGATAATGTCTCCAAAACCAAAGTTCACCGTTTTGACGATGCGCACAACTTCCGTGTTGATCACTTTTCCATCCGAGGTCATCTGGATTACCTTTCGGGCACATCTTCAGTTTCACTCGGATCCGAGCTCATCCACTCGGATATTAGAGTTTTTCGTCCGACTGGACCTTTTCACTCGGATGTTAGAGTCTTTCACTCGGAAGACAATCTTTCACTCGGATGACTATAATTTCACTCAGAAGACAATATTTCACTCGGATGACTATAATTTCACTCAGAAGACAATCTTTCACTCGGATGACTATATTTCGCTCGGAAGGCTATATCTTATTCAAACGTCAAGTTTTCATTCCGATGGTAATCTTTTCACTCGGAATAACTTCACTCGGATGATAATTTCACTCGAATTGCTATATTTTCACTCGGAAGCCAATCTTTTACTCGATTGATAAGTTTTTCACTGGACCTTTTACTCAATCGGTAGGTTTTCACTCGGATGGTAAATTTTTCACTCGGATTTCCCGACTAAAAACACAGCCTGATCTTGACTTGCCTCTCCAGGTTGCATACGACCTCGGATTGAGACAAATTTTATATGAAAAACGATCGGCTCGACGAGAAAAAACTTTGTTGTGTTGAATTTTTTCGATTCAAGGCCGTCTTGATGGCCGAATTACTCGCGCAACCTATCAGACAAGTGTTTGGCACCTCGCGCCATATTTCCGTTGAGGTTCGGTCTGCAGTGTATTGCCTCTAACTTTTGCATATGAACTCGGATTGAGATGATTTATATATCAAAATCGTTTGCCTCAACGAGACGAAGACAATTCCTTAAGAGTGCTCCTTCATCTGAGGTCATCCTGAAGACGTGATTGGCCAAAAACCACTCGGAACATTGAATTATGCCACTCGGAGTATAGTTTCGGTCCGTAAGATAAAGTCGAATGAATATCACCGAAACATCAAAGTGGTTCCACTCGGCGACGTGAATCTTTTCATGCTGAAAACCTGTTCACTCGAGACCATCTTCATTGCAATCTGTATCTTGCCAAAATTAGGTGTCAACACATGCCCCCCTGTTTTCTAGCAGAGCTTGCGTGCCAGAAAATACCTTGCTTAGGGTAATGTTTAAGAACGATGTCAATACTCCATCGGCTGTGCATGTTGAGTATGATAATTTTAATCGTCCATATGCTCATGTTTGTTGCTTCTTTGGTAGACCATCTTGGATAATAGTTGTCTGAAAACAACAATTGGATGTCACAAAGGCTTCCACGTAAGTTTCTTATGTCAATCCGGACCTTGCATTTGTCCAGGCATTCCCTGGGAATATTAGAACCCTTCAACGAAGATGGTTGTCGAACGCTTATGACCATGCACCTCAAAGGAATACCGTCAACTGTTTGGCGACTCAACTCATTATCAAAGTACAGCATGAAGCCTCCGCCGAACAACGTCTGTCTCCTGGCTTGGATCCTGCAAATAAATAACATTTGGAGTCGGGGCTCTTCTATGCACTAGACCCTTGATTGGTGGTCGACTCAATAATTAAGTCGGCCTCGCCGGTATTGGCAAACACTGAGCATCGGCTATAGGAGTAGGAAATCAACCATGGTGAACACAGTTAGCCAGATGTCGGGTTTGCCAACACAATGAATTCTGAGGGCGATATGCAAATATCGGCCATGCGTTCTTATCTCAAAAGTGCTCGGGAGTTCGTCCACCAAAGTGTGAATAGCCGAAATAAGTCAGATGTTTCGGCTGAGGATAAATTCCATAGCGTTGATTTTGATGGTACGATTGAAGAATATGGATGAGACGCCTCTTGGAGTCTCCTATATGAAAATTGTCGTCCTCGCCTACGGTCTTTACACTTGTACTCCCTTATTTCTACTGGCTTCGCAACATGATATGTGATGCCGCTCTTGACTCGAGGATTTCCCTTAGGAACCCAGGCCATGTTCTTCTTCTCCAGCTCTTTGGCCCTAAGCTGTTTTAGCTTCTTCTGTTGCGAATATGGTAAGCCGAGTGGGCGTCCCGGCTGGGACTTTGGTTTATGCACTAGCAAATTCTTCCTGACTATTGGATCCTTGAAATTTACTTGCTTCACTTTCTTGTCCTTAGCAGCCAACATAGGCTCGGCTGGCTTTTTGTCATTTGGAGTCGGATCTGAAATTGCACTCTTGCGGCCATCCTTTTCGTTCTTCTCTTTTTAACACTTGTTGCAATAGAAGGTCGGACATCATTTCTATTTTGACTGCTCCTCTTGGGAACCCATGCCATGTTCTTCTTTCTCAACTCATGTGCACTAAGTCTTTGTAATTCCTTCTCTTGCCAATGTGCTAAGCCGAGTGAGCATGTCGGCTGTGATTTTGTTTCAACCAATGCCAACTCTTTTTGGCCTTGTGCACTCTGAACTTCTTCCCTTCAGATTTGGCACTTGATTGACTTGCCTCGTTGCCTTTTGTAGCCAGTGTCAATACCTTAACTGGCTCTTTGTTATTTGAGAACAAATCTGAAGTAGCACACTTACGACCATCTTTCTTGACCTGGTACACTTGCTTGACCACCTCTTTCTTGTTCCTTGAGCTACGGACCGATTCCTTATGATTGAAACGGTCTTTGACGTGTGATTGTTCATCAAATGTTAATCTTTTTGGAGCTGCATAATGTTGGAGAGATGATCTAAAATAAGATGGATAATTTGCCCTTGTATCATACCTGCCCCATGATGGATATGTATTTACATGAGCGTAGGGAGGCATCCACGACATCGGCATTGGTGGCCCAAAAGGAGGATATGGAGTCTATTTGCTCAACTTCTTCCTTCACCAATCCCGGTCCTCAAATTTATGCCTTAGGGGTGACTTCGATGCTTTTGTTTCACTCGGCCGATAAGCACCCTTTGCCTCACTTATCTTCTGATATTTTTCTAATAACTGCGCGAAAGTGACTTTCGGCTTTTTATCTTTGTGCTTACCATTGCCTTTGCTTTCTTTAACTGTGCGTGCATCGGTCTTTGAATTTTCTTGTTGTCCCCCAGTGCTAGATGTCGCCATTGTAGCTTTGATGGAATTTCCATCGTCAATATTGTTGTTGATGCACTTTTTAACCATATCCTTGCTCGAAGACTTGACCCCATCATCATTGGTGTGTACCTGTTGACCTTTAGGTGAATCGGCTTGAGATAGCCGAGTCAACATTTGATTGCCATCAAAACCAATCTGATCCAACTATTCATATGATCGTGCCTCAACAAACTTCAATCGTCTCGATTGTGTGGCTTGATGAATCACGTTGTTGTCTTTGATATTCTCTTCAAACAAACATTGAATTTGTTCTTGTCTTGATGGCTCGACATCATGATCAATTATAATAGAATTAGTCGACGATGCACCAACGATGTGATCAACTATGCCCGGACTGAAGGTACATTGCTCGTCCATTAACTGATATTGTGATACTAGCTCTGAAACAAAACAACCGAGCAGTGCTGGCTTAGCGTCATCCGACTCGGCTATGCATCGATTTTCATCCTCTTTTCCTGATGCTTTTGAATCGGCTTCGAAGGACTTTGGACCTGGCTTTACGTTTCTGCAACCAAAATAATAACAGAATATACATCTCATCCGAGACCAAATGTTAGCCAGACATGAAACAAACAAAGTTTTCCATATGAATACAAAGTTCAGTTGGCATGACAAGAACAACTTTGGTTTTGATAAGTTGTCACTATTAGCCTCTATGAATGATACAATGTGTTGACTATCATGATTAGTGACAAGATCATTCCTAACAAATAGATTACTCATTTCAATTGGTCTTTCAATATTAATTAGAATCTTACTAACAGGTGCATCAACAATATGATTTTGACCGAATTGAAAATTTAGTAAACTATCTGCTAGGTGTACCTTTGTGAAGACGTTGGAAGGAGAAGATGGTTGCAGCACTGGAACAATACATTGCTCCACTTCTGAATAATTCTCCAATGCCTCTTCCTCTTTTTCTGGATCTGGTGCCTCATCACTCGGATTGCCCGAGTATGTTTCACTCAAATTGCCCAAGTATATTTCAGTCGGATTGCCCGAGTGGATTTCACTTGGACGCTCTTTGTGAGTTGAACTTTGCTCGGCCATATTTTCTTGGTCTTGATGTTCATCGTTAACTGAACTGTGTTCAGCCATAATACTTTGTTCTTGATGCTCATCAATATCTTTAGCATGAAACTCATAGGGTAGCATGTAAGCTCCCTTACATCCAGAAAAATCAAGCACAACCAATTTGTTGCGTTTGTCGTTCCTTTGCTCAGCCAAGCTTGCATCTTCTATTTTGGTACACGCGGCAATAGTTGGCTTGATGCACTCGGCTTTAGCCGGTGATGAACTCATCTGGAACGATGCACTCGGCTGGCATGATGCAACGCACTGGGCCTTAAACATCCCGGTGCTCAATCCTATTTCAACCGAATCCACCGTATTAGCCGAGTGAATCCTTTTTTGATGGTTTGCTTGCAAAGCTTCTTTTTTATCTTGCCTCAAAAGTGTAGAAGGGCCAAAATGGTTGCTACATGGAGGAAGGGACTTGACGTATTCTTGCAAATATCTCTATCCACGCTTCTTCTTGAGTGCTTCGTTGGCTTGTCGATATGCTGCTGGTAATTCCTCAAGGGTAGGTGTAGTAAATTTGTTGACTCTATTCCCTGTGAGCTTTGGCTTGATCTTGTCCATTTGGGCCAGATATTTTTCTTTAGACTCAGTCGTACTTGGATTCGCTTGCCCCCCAATACTTTTATGATCTTTCGGCAATGAATTGATGTTGCCGAAATTTTGCGATTGTATAGGGGGTGTATAACATGCTGCAATGATAGGTGAAGACATGTGCACTATTGTTGAATATTTTCTCACTCCAATTTGATCAATCGGCAACACTTCGTCTTGTTTCAAAACCCTAGCTCTTATTGCCTCATAATCAGGAACCAATCCCTTTTCGTGCTGCTAAAGGCAAATAGCACTAATCTTCTTATTTTGGGCTAAACTTTTTAATGCAGCCAGAGCCACCTCATCTCCTGCAATATTAGGCACATATGCTCCTACATAATCTCCATTCATTCGACAAAGGTGATCCGAGTCATGAATATTTTTAGTTTCATATGCCACTAAACAATTAATATCACGAGGTGTAGTATATGATGTTTGAGGATAACCGGCCAAATAGCTAATGGAAGCATGGCCAATTCCCCCATCCATCGGCATGTTTGGGGATGAACTCGCATATTGCGAGTCGGCTGCCGATGGATAAAACTGCGAGACGCCCTCCTGTACATGAGGTGTCATATATTGATCACTCGAACAAACCGTGTTGTTCACCGGCATATTAAAAGATGTTGCCGATGCACGAAATTTCATATTCATAAGTTGGATGTCGCGATTCTGTGAATTCCAAGTTTCTCCAACGGAATAACTAGTCGGCCTTTGCTCGTTAGGGCTAGCCGACATGACTTGTCCATTGAAAGATCTAGCAACATCAACATAATGGCTATTTGCATCTACGTAAGGAGATTGATGATACATGTTACCGTTGTAGATTGCAGCCGCTTGATGACGCCCTCCTCGTAGCAAGAACAGGCTGGAGACTGTTCAAAGCTTTGTCCCCACTGGAGTCGCCAAAAAGTGTGTTGACACACGAACATGTCACGTGTACCCTCGACGCCGGGGGTGATGCACCGCAACGAGAGGGGAGAGTGTTGTCCATGTACCCTTGTAGACCGAAAGCGGAAGCGTTATAACAACGCGGTTGATGTAGTCGTACGTCTTCACGGCCTGACCGATCAAGCACCGAAACTACGACACCTTTGAGTTTTTGCACACGTTCAGCTCGATGACGATCCCCGGACTCCGATCTAGCAAAGTGTCGGGGATGAGTTCCGTCAGCACGACGGCGTGGTGACGATCTTGATGTTCTACCGTTGCAGGGCTTCGCCTAAGCACCGCTACAATATTATCGAGGATTATGGTGGAGGGGGCACCGCACACGGCTAAGAGATCAATGATCAATTGTTCTCCCTGGGGTGCCCCCTTGCCCCCGTATATAAAGGAGTGTTGGAGGGGGCCGACCAAGGAGGGTGGCGTGCCCAAGGGGGGGGAGTCCAACTCCCACTGGGAGTAGGACTCCCCTTTTTCCTATTAGGAGTAGGAGAGGGAAGGAAGAGGAAGGAGGGAGGAAGGAAAGGGGGGGGGCCCTCCCAATTCGGATTGGTCTTGGGGGGGCGCGCCCCCTCCCTTGCTCCTTTCCCCTCCTTTCCACTAAGGCCCAATAAGGCCCATATACCTCCCGGGGGGTTCCGATAACCTCCCGATGATCCGGTATTATCCCAATCTTACCCGGAACCTTTCCGGTGTCCAAATATAGTCGTCCAATATATCAATCTTTATCTCTCGACCATTTCGAGACTCCTCGTCAAGTCCGTGATCACATCCGGGACTCCGAACAACCTTCGGTACATCAAAATATATAAACTCATAATGAAACTGTCATCGTAACGTTAACCGTGCGGACCCTACGGGTTCGAGAAAAATTTAGACATGACCGAGACAAGTCTCCGGTCAATAACCAATAGCGGAACATGGATGCTCATATTGGCTCCTACATATTCTACGAAGATCTTTATCGGTCAGACCGCATAACAACATACGTTGTTCCCTTTGTCATCGAAATGTTACTTGCCCGAGATTCGATCGTCGGTATCTCAATACCTAGTTCAATCTCGTTACCGTCAAGTCTCTTTACTCGTTCCGTAATACATCATCTTGCAACTAACTTATTAGTTGCATTGCTTGCAAGGCTTAAGTGATGTGTATTACCGAGAGGGCCCAGAGATACCTCTCCGACAATGGGAGCGACAAATCCTAATCTCAAAATACGCCAACCCAACATGTACCCTTGGAGACACCTGTAGAGCACCTTTATAATCACCCAGTTACATTGTGACGTTTGGTAGCACACAAAGTGTTCCTCCGGTAAACAGGAGTTGCATAATATCATAGTCATAGGAACATGTATAAGTCATGAAGAAAGCAATAACAACATACTAAATGATCCGGTGCTAAGCTAATGGAATGGGTCATGTCAATCATATCATTCTCCTAATGATGTGATCCCATTAATCAAATGACAACTCATGTCTATGGTTAGGAAACATAACCATCTTCGACTAACGAGCTCGTCAAGTAGAGGCATACTAGTGAGACTTTGTTTGTCTATGTATTCACACAAGTATTACGTTTCCAGTTAATATTATAGCATGAATAATAACCATTTATCATGATATAAGGAAATAAATAATAACTTCATTATTGCCTCTAGGGCATATTTCCTGCAGTCTCCCACTTGCACAAGAGTCAATAATCTAGATTACACAGTAATGATTCTAACACCCATGGAGCCTTGGTGCTGATCATGTTTTGCTCGTGGAAGAGGCTTAGTCAATGGGTCTGCTACATTCAGATCCGTGTGTATCTTGCAAATCTCTATGTCTCCCACCTGGACTAGATCCCGGATGGAATTGAAGCATCTCTTGATGTGCTTGGTTCTTTAGTGAAATCTGGATTCCTTTGCCAAGGCAATTGCACCGGTATTGTCACAAAGATTTTCATTGGACCCGATGCACTAGGTATGACACCTAGATCGGATATGAACTCCTTCATCCAGACTCCTTCATTTGCTGCTTCCGAAGCAGCTATGTACTCCGCTTCACATGTAGATCCCGCCACGACGCTTTGTTTAGAACTGCACCAACTGACAGCTCCACCGTTTAATGTAAATACGTATCTGGTTTGAGATTTAGAATTGTCCGGATCAGTATCAAAGCTTGCATCAATGTAACCATTTATGATGAGCTCTTTGTCACCTCCATATACGAGAAACATATCCTTAGTCCTTTTCAGGTATTTCAGGATGTTCTTGACCGTTGTCCAGTGATCCACTCCTGGATTACTTTGGTACCTCCCTGCTAGACTTATAGCAAGGCACACATCAGGTCTGGTACACAGCATTGCATACATGATAGAGCCTATGGCTGAAGCATAGGGAACATCTTTCATTTTCTCTCTATCTTCTACAGTGGTCGGGCATTGAGTCTTACTCAACTTCACACCTTGTAACACAGGCAAGAATCCTTTCTTTGCTTGATCCATTTTGAACTTCTTCAAAACTTTGTCAAGGTATGTGCTTTGTGAAAGTCCAATTAAGCGTCTTGATCTATCTCTATAGATCTTAATGCCCAATATGTAAGCAGCTTCACCAAGGTCTTTCATTGAAAAACTCTTATTCAAGTATCCCTTTATGCTATCCAGAAATTCTATATCATTTCCTATTAGCAATATGTCATCCACATATAATATCAGAAATGCTACAGAGCTCCCACTCACTTTCTTGTAAATATAGGCTTCTCCAAAAGTCTGTACAAAACCAAATGCTTTGATCACACTATCAAAGCGTTTATTCCAACTCCGAGATGCTTGCACTAGTCCATAAATGTATCGCTGGAGCTTGCACACTTTGTTAGCTCCTTTTGGATCGACAAAACATTCCGGCTGCATCATATACAACTCTTCTTCTAGAAATCCATTCAGGAATGCAGTTTTGACATCCATCTGCCAAATTTCATAATCATAAAATGCGGCAATTGCTAACATGATTCGGACAGACTTAAGCATCGCTACGGGTGAGAAGGTCTCATCATAGTCAATTCCTTGAACTTGTCAAAAACCTTTTGCGACAAGTCGAGCTTTGTAGACAGTAACATTACCGTCAGCGTCAGTCTTCTTCTTGAAGATCCATTTTTTCAATTGCTTGCCGATCATTGGGCAAGTCAACCAAAGTCGACACTTTGTTCTCATACATGGATCCCATCTCAGATTTCATGGCTTCAAGCCATTTTGCGGAATCTGGGCTCACCATTGCTTCTTCATAGTTCGTAGGTTCATCATGATCTAGTAGCATGACTTCCAGAATAGGATTACCGTACCACTCTGGTGCGGATCTTAGTCTGGTTGATCTATGAGGTTCAGTAGTAACTTGTTCTGAAGTTTCATGATCATCATCATTAGCTTCCTCACTAATTGGTGTAGGTGTCACAGAAACCGGTTTCTGTGATGTACTACTTTCCAATAAGGGACCAGGTACAGTTACCTCATCAAGTTCTACTTTCCTCCCACTCACTTCTTTCGAGAGAAACTCCTTCTCTAGAAAGGATCCATTCTTAGAAACAAATGTCTTGCCTTCGGATCTGTGATAGAAGGTGTACCCAACAGTCTCCTTCGGGTATCCTATGAAGACACATTTCTCTGATTTGGGTTCGAGCTTATCAGGTTGAAGCTTTTTCACATAAGCATCACAGCCCCAAACTTTCAAAAACGACAACTTTGGTTTCTTGCCAAACCATAGTTCATAAGGCGTCGTCTCAACGGATTTTGATGGTGCCCTATTTAACGTGAATGCAGCCGTCTCTAAAGCATAACCCCAAAATGATAGCGGTAAATCTGTAAGACACATCATAGATCGCACCATATCAAGTAAAGTACGATTACATCGTTCGGACACACCATTACGCTATGGTGTTCCTGGTGGCTTGAGTTGCGAAACTATTCCGCATTGTTTCAAATGTAAACCAAACTCGTAACTCAAATATTCTCCTCCACGATCAGATCGTAGAAACTTTATTTTCTTGTTACGATGATTTTCAACTTCACTCTGAAATTCTTTGAACTTTTCAAATGTTTCAGACTTATGTTTCATTAAGTAGATATACCCATATCTGCTTAAATCATCTGTGAAGGTGAGAAAATAACGGTATCCACCACGAGCTTCAACATTCATTGGACCACATACATCTGTATGTATGATTTCCAACAAATCTGTTGCTCTCTCCATAGTACCGGAGAGCGGCGTTTTAGTCATCTTGCCCATGAGGCACGGTTCGCAAGTACCAAGTGATTCATAATCAAGTGGTTCCAAAAGTCCAGCAGTATGGAGTATCTTCATGCGCTTTACACCGATATGACTTAAACGCAGTGCCACAAATAAGTTGCACTATCATTATCAACTCTGCATCTTTTGGCTTCAACATTATGAATATGTGTATCACTACTATCGAGATTCATCAAAAATAGACCACTCTTCAAGGGTGCATGACCATAAAAGATATTATTCATATAAATAGAACACCCATTATTCTCTGATTTAAATGAATAACCGTCTCGCGTCAAACAAGATCCAGATATAATGTTCATGCTCAACGCTGGCACCAAATAACAATTATTTAGGTCTAAAACTAATCCCGAAGGTAGATGTAGAGGTAGCGTGCCAACCGCGATCACATCGACTTTGGAACCATTTCCCACGCGCATCGTCACCTCGTCCTTTGCCAGTGTTCGCTTAATCCGTAGTCCCTGTTTCGAGTTGCAAATGTTATTAACAGAACTAGTATCAAATACCCAGGTGTTACTGCGAGCTCTAGTAAGGTACACATCAATAACATGTATATCACATATACCTTTGTTCACCTTTCCATCCTTCTTATCCGCCAAATACTTGGGCAGTTCCGCTTCTAGTGTCCAGTCTGCTTGCTGTAGAAGCACTGAGTTTCCGGCTTAGGTCCAGATTTGGGTTTCTTCTCCTGAGCAGTAACTTGCTTACCGTTCTTCTTGAAATTCCCCTTCTTCTTCCCTTTGCCCTTTTTCTTGAAACCGGCGGTCTTGTTGACCATCAACACTTGATGCCTCTTCTTGATTTCTACCTCCGCAACCTTTAGCATTGCGAAGAGCTCGGGAATTGTCTTATCCATCCCTTGCATGTTATAGTTCATCACAAAGCTCTTATAGCTTGGTGGCAGTGATTGAAGAACTCTGTCAATGACACTATCAACAGGAAGATTAACTCCCAGTTGAGTCAAGTGATTATGATACCCAGACATTTTGAGTATATGTTCACTGATAGAACTATTCTCCTCCATCTTGCAGCTATAGAATTTATTAACTTCAACTCCTGGAACATCTCATGTGCTCCATGACATTCAAAACATTGTTGAAGTCTCGATTCTAAGCCGTAAAGCATGGCACACTGAACTATCGAGTAGTCATCAGCTTTGCTCTGCCAGACGTTCATAACATCTGGTGTTGCTCCAGCAGCAGGCCTGGCACCTAGCAGTGCTTCCAGGACGTAATTCTTCTATGCAGAAATGAGGATAATCCTCAAGTCACGGACCCAGTCCATGTAATTGCTACCATCATCTTTCAACTTTGGTTTCTCAAGGAACGCATTAGAATTCAATGGAAGAACAACACAGGCCGTCTATCTACAATCAAACATAGACAAGCAAGATACTATCAGGTACTAAGTTCATGATAAATTTAAGTTCAATTAATCATATTACTTAAGAACTCCCACTTAGAAAAACATCCCTCTAATCTTCTAAGCGATCACATGATCCAAATCAACTAAACCATAACCGACCATCACGTGAAATGGAGTAGCTTTGAATGGTGAACATCAATATGTTGATCATATCTAGTATATGATTCACGCTCGACCTTTCGGTCTCAGTGTTCCGAGGCCATATCTGCATATGCTAGGCTCGTCAAGTTTAACCTGAGTATTCTGCGTGTGCAAAACTGGCTTGCACCCGTTGTAGATGGACGTAGAGCTTATCACACCCGATCATCACGTGGTGTCTGGGCATGACGAACTTTGGGAATGGTGCATACTCAGGGAGAACACTTTTATCTTGAAATTTAGTAAGAGATCATCTTATAATCCTACCGTCAATCAAAGCAAGATAAGATGCATAAAAGATAAACATCACATGCAATCAATATAAGTGATATGATATGGCCATCATCATCTTGTGCTTGTGATCTCCATCTCCGAAGCACTGTCATGATCACCATCGTCACCGGAGCGACACCTTGATCACCATCGTAGCATCGTTGTCGTCTCGCCAATCTTATGCTTCCATGACTATCGCTACCGCTTAGTGATAAAGTAAAGCATTACAGCGCAATTGCATTGCATACAATAAAGCGACAACCATATGGCTCCTGCCAGTTGCCAATAACACGGTTACAAAACATGATCATCTCATACAATAAAATTTAGCATCATGTCTTGACCATATCACATCACAACATGCCATGCAAAAACAAGTTAGACGTCCTCTACTTTGTTGTTGCATGTTTTACATGGCTGCTATGGGCTTAGCAAGAACCGTTCTTACCTACGCATCAAAACCACAACGATAGTTTGTCAAGTTGGTGCTATTTTAACCTTCGCAAGGACCGGGCGTAGCCACACTTGGTTCAACTACAGTTGGAGAAACTAACACCTGCCAGCCACCTGTGTGCAAAGCACGTCGGTAGAACCAGTCTCGCGTAAGCGTACGCGTAATGTCGGTCCGGGCCGCTTCATCCAACAATGCCGCCGAACCAAAGTATGACATGCTGGTAAGCAGTATGACTTATATCGCCCACAACTCACTTGTGTTCTACTCGTGCATATAACATCAACACATAAAACCTAGGCTCGGATGCCACTGTTGGGGAACGTAGTAATTTCAAAATTTTCATACGCACATGCAAGATCATGGTGATGCATAGCAACGAGAGGGGAGAGTGTTGTCCACGTACCCTCGTAGACCGAAAGCGGAAGCGTTATAACAACGCGGTTGATGTAGTCGTACGTCTTCACAGCCCGACTGATCAAGCACCGAAACTACAGCACCTCCGAGTATTTGCACACGTTCAGCTTGATGACGATCCTTGAACTCCGATCCAGCAAAGTGTCAGGGATGAGTTCCATCAGCATGACGGCGTGGTGACGATCTTGATGTTCTACCGTCGCAGGGCTTCGCCTAAGCACCGCTACAATATTATCGAGGATTATGGTGGAGGGGGGCACCGCATACGGCTAAGAGATCAATGATCAATTGTTCTCCCTGGGGTGCCCCCTTGCCCCCGTATATAAAGGAGTGGAGGAGGGGGCCGGCCAAGGAGGGTGGCGCGCCCAAGGGGGGGAGTCCAACTCCCACCGGGAGTAGGACTCCCCTTTTTCCTATTAGGAGTAGGAGAGGGAAGGAAGAGGAAGGAGGGAGGAAGGAAAGGGGGGGCGGCCCCCCTCCCAATTCAGATTGGGCTTGGGGGGGGTGCGCCCTCCCTTGCTCCTTTCCCCTCCTTTCCACTAAGGCCCAATAAGGCCCATATACCTCCCGGGGGGTTCCGATAACCTCCCGGTGATCCGGTATTGTCCCAATCTTACCCGGAACCTTTCCGGTGTCCAAATATAGTCGTCCAATATATTGATCTTTATGTCTCGACCATTTCGAGACTCCTCGTCAAGTCCGTGATCACATCCAGGACTCCGAACAACCTTCGGTACATCAAAATATATAAACTCATAATGAAACTGTCATCGTAACGTTAAGCGTGCGGAGCCTATGGGTTCGAGAACAATGTAGACATGACCGAGACACTTCTCCGGTCAATAACCAATAGCGGAACCTGGATGCTCATATTGGCTCCTACATATTCTATGAAGATCTTTATCGGTCAGACCGCATAACAACATACGTTGCTCCCTTTGTCATCGGTATGTTACTTGCTCGAGATTCAATCATCGGTATCTCAATACCTAGTTCAATCTCGTTACCGGCAAGTCTCTTTACTCGTTCCATAATACATCATCTTGCAACTAACTTATTAGTTGCATTGCTTGCAAGGCTTAAGTGATATGTATTACCGAGAGGGCCCAGAGATACCTCTCCAACAATCAGAGTGACAAATCCTAATCTCGAAATACGCCAACCCAACATGTACCTTTGGAGACACCTGTAGAGCACCTTTATAATCACCCAGTTACGTTGTGACGTTTGGTAGCACACAAAGTGTTCCTCTGGTAAATGAGAGTTGCATAATCTCATAGTCATAGGAACATGTATAAGTCATGAAGAAAGCAATAGCAACATACTAAACGATCGGGTGCTAAGCTAATGGAATGGGTCATGTCAATCACATCAGTCTCCTAATGATGTGATCCCGTTAATCAAATGACAACTCATGTCTATGGTTAGGAAACATAACCATCTTCGATTAACGAGCTAGTCAAGTAGAGGCATACTAGTGACACTTTGTTTGTCTATGTATTCACACTAGTATGACGTTTCCGGTTAATACAATTCTAGCATGAATAATAAACATTTATCATGATATAAGGAAATAAATAATAACTTTATTATTGCCTCCAGGGCATATTTCCTTCACCTCCAACGCGAAGAACGAATGAAGAACGAGAAAGAAAGATACAAGGGTAGGGGATAAAGATAGATGAACACAAAAGTGTAATAGATTGATTGGTTCGATTGGTGTTGTTCAATCGGCCACCACCCCCAACATATATAAGAGGCGGCTGGACTTCCCGTACAAGTAAAGGATTCATCTAGGCTTTCCTTACAAAAAAACTTACATCAATTCACGTCCTAGAGACCTAGTTCTATTCCAACTCGGACTCAGTCTGAATCCGGCCCAACTTCTGTCTTCCTCCTTGCGCGGGCCGCCGAGCTTGCATATGACCTCTGATCAAGACGGCCCAAATATGAAACTTGTGCGCCTCGACGAGACGAACAATCCTTATGTTGAACACTTTTCCAAATAAGACCATCTTGAATACTCTATGAAGCCATCTTTAATATCCAGTCGGACTCGGTCATGTAACGGACTGGATTGTCCGAGTCTCGTAGTGAACTTATAGGCCGTATACTATCTCATAAGATAATGACTCCAAAACCAGAGTTCACCGTTTTGATGATGTGCACAACTTCCGTGTTGATCACTTTTCCATCCGAGGTCATCTAGATTACCTTTCGGTCACATCTTTAGTTTCACTCAGATCCGAGCTCATCCACTCGGGTATTAGAGTTTTTCGTCCGACTGGACCTTTTCACCCGGATGTTAGAGTCTTTCACTCAGAAGACAATGTTTCACTCGGATGACTATAATTTCACTCGGAAGACAACCTTTCACTCGGATGACTATAATTTCACTCGGAAGACAATCTTTCACTCGGATGACTATATTTCACTCGGAAGGCAATATCTTATTCGAACGTCAAGTTTTCATTCCGATGGTAATCTTTTCACTCAGAATAGCTTCACTCGGATTGCTATATTTTCACTCGGAAGGCAATCTTTTACTTGATCGATAAGTTTTTCGCTGGACCTTTTACTCGATCGATAGGTTTTCACTCGGATGGTAAACTTTTCACTCGGATTTCCCGACTGAAAACATAGCCTGATCTTGATTTGCCTCTCCAGGTTGCATACGACCTCGGATTGAGACAAATACTGTATGAAAAATGATCGGCTCGACGAGACAAAACTTTTTCGTGTTTAAGGCTTTTCGATTCAAGGCCGTCTTGATGGCCGAATTACTCGCGCAACCTATCAGACAAGTGTCTGGCACCTCGCGCCATATTTCCGTTGAGCTTCGGTCTGCAGTGTATTGCCTCTAACTTTTGCATATGAACTCGGATTGAGATGATTTATATATCAAAATCGATTGCCTCGACGAGACGAAGACAATTCCTTAAGAGTGATCCTTCATCTGAGGTCATCTTGAAGACGTGATTGGCCAAAAACCACTCGGAACATTGAATTATGTCACTCGGAGTATAGTTTCGGTCCGTAAGATAAAGTCGAATGAATATAACCGAAACATCAAATTGGTTCCACTCGGCGACGTGAATCTTTTCATGCTGAAAACCTGTTCACTCGAGACCATCGTCATTGCAATCTCTATCTTGCCAAAATCAGGTGTCAACAAGTATATGAAACTCATTTTGGTAAACCAGTTCAGTAGTAAGGTGGACAGGATAACAACATGAAACAAACATATATCTATGTAGTATTGTCACTGTATGGTCTATATCGTTCTAGTTTATGTTGCCAAATCAAGATAGATACAGTTTGAATCATATCTATTTAAGACAAAGCAGCACAGATAGAATATAAGTGTGGGAAACTACACAGCAATAACAACACTTGTAATGTGCATGGCATGAGAACATAATTGTTTATTCAATTGAAAGTGAAATCAACATAGAGCAAGTTACAACAGCAAACAGCCAAACACATTGAAGAAACAGGTTTAAAACATACCTGTTGCGCCATTGGAGTTTCAATTGCATCCTTCAAATTTGAAATTAGTTGGTATCAGTAAATACAGTGATGCAAGAGCAAAGTAGTATGAACCATAGCTACGAAACCTGACTTGAGAACAATTCTTCTTCTGCTTTAAGCATTGACTTCGGGTTCAGAGTGGTGGTCCTCGTGATTTGGGCACTATAGTTGCCTTACTAACTGCTCGTGTTTGGGTGCTCTGTGGTGGAGACGGTGTTGTGTCAATGGGAACTGGGTGTCTATCTGCTGGGGTTGGGGTTAGAAGGGGTGTAGCTGGTTCTCTCTCCAACTAGGTAGGGGTACAATCTGCATGAGTGTGGGTTATGTGTGGTGGGGCTGGTTCTTGGGCAAGTACAACCGTGGTTCTATCTGCATTGACAGGTAGCACGATCTTTTCTGAAGACCGTGTTTTTACTCCCACATATACTGCCATCACTCCCTCCAATTGAAATGGATGATAAACAAGAAAAGTAATTGAATGTACAGACATTGTAAGATAGACAGGTGCAATGGATAGTAGGGAAGAAAACAGGGCATGAAATAATTCACATTTATGTTGTCTAAGCAAACAGAATAGCAGGACATAATTTCACATATATGATGGCTAATTAAACAGGATAGCATGACACAATTTCACATGTATGATGGCTAACTAAACATGATAGAATGACATACTTCAAAGTATGACGACTATGTAAACATGATGACATGATATAACTATACGATGTGTCTATTAAAGTGGTTGGCATGCCATAAATCACAAACATGCCGTCGATGGAAACATGATGGCATGATATAATTCATGGATAGAATGACATAATTTAACATATGATGACTATGTAAACAGGATGGGATGATATAACTATATTATGTCTTTAGAAAATGGGTTGGCATGCCATAATTCAGATACGTGTTGTCCATGTAAACATCATGGCATGACATAATTCAAATATATGATTTATATACTAAGGAAGTGAGCAGAGGGCAATCACATATATGATGTGTCAACTAAGGAGATGACATTCAATATTGTGTATATGATGTAAAAACTAAGCATTGCAATATAACATATGCATTATATGAGTAATATAACCCTGCCAAGTTTGAGCATACACCTCAGGGGGATAATAGGACTGGTCATCTGCCTCTGAATCCTCCTCTCAAGAGCTATCTGTAACCAGCAAGATATCTGCTTCAGTAGGTAGCATCGTCTGTTCTGAAGACCTTGTTTTCACTCCAGATTTCTCCATCACCAATTCAAATGGCTGATGCATAGGAAGAGCAGTTGAATATACAAACATTGTCGACAAAAGCAATGAGAAATACAAAAAAAGGACGACATGATATAATTCACATATATGGCGCTTGCCTAAACAGCATGGCATTGCATAATTCACATACATAATGCCTTGCAACAAGATAACATTGCATAATTCACATATATAATGTCTTGCAACAAGATGGCATTGCATAATTCACATATATGGTAATTAGACACTAAACAGGTGGCATTCAAACAAAGCATGTCTAAACTAAGCAAATGACATAGCAATGCAAGATATCATACGCACGATATGAGCAACATAACCCTGCCAAGTTAGGGCAGGCACCTCGGGGGGGGGGGGATATGACTGGTCATCTGTCTCTGAATCCTCCTCTCAGGAGCTATAGGTAACTAGCAAGACATGCGCTTCGTCATATAGCATTGTCTGCTCTGAAGACCTTGTTTCCACTCCAGATTTTTCCATGACCGTGCCGAATGGCTGATGCACATGAAGAGTAATTGAATGTACTAAAATTTTTGACAAATTTAACACGTAAAAAAAATGATGGCATGATATAATTCACATATAAGATGACTGGCTAACCAGGGTGGCATTGCAAAATTCACATATACGATGCCTGGCTAGACAAGATGGCATTGCATGATTCACATATACGATAAAGAAACTAAACAGATGGCATTGACACAAAGCATGTCTAAACTAAGCAGATGACATCTTTAATGTATACAATAAGCAATGCAAGGCACCATATGCATGATATTACCGACATCAGCATGCCAAGTTAGAGCGAAGACCTCATGGGATAAATAGGAGTGGTCTTCTCCTTCTGAATCCCCCTCAGAACAGTTATCTTCCTCTTGATTACGATCTGAAATGGGTCGAGGGGGGCTGCCTTTGCACCCACCATGGAACGACGTCTGCATGAAATTCTATAGCCACGCAAGGCTCCTCTCTTTTGCTCTACATGATCAGTTCCATTGTGTACAATAACTGGCATGCATAGGAATAAAACATAGTGAAATTATGTAAGGAGTGCATGCACAAATCCAGAGTGATGCTAGCAAACTGTGGATAGACCCAAAATGATAGCAGACAGATAATAGCTTTAGTTAAAAATACAGATAATGGCTCCTTTAATGTTTGTTTGCACCCAACATGAAACTCATAGTAGACACCGGAGATTAACCAGATAGTAGACAGATAGTGCTGATTGCTGCCCCAATATGTACCCCACAACCATTTAAAAACTCAATTTTCAGCATTAGTTTGGACCTGACTCGGAGTCTAATAGGTGAACACGATGATAATGTAGCATGTCATCATATTAAGCGATGCATAACGTAAGCAGACACGGAATAGTGCGACCTCTCTTGCGGACCCGTGTAGTCCTCAAGGTCATCTGCTCAGTTCATGATGGTAATGCAGTTGCCGTGGCTGCCAGCGGCGGGGTAGAAGATCTGAGGCAGCGAAAGACAGTCTGGAGAGCGGATGCCTGCTGTGGTGAACCCTTCCGTCGTTGGAGCAGCTGAGCTGGGGTGGAACACAGCACCGCAGGAGGAGGACAAACCACACAAGGTTTTCTTTGACACATATCTATAACATAAGTAATTGAGTAAGGGCTTGTTTGAATTTGAGGATTCTAACAATGCAGGGATAGGAAATAGACAGGAATAGGATAGGAATGCACGTGCAAAACAGAGAATTTAAAAACACAGGATTTCTGCCAATCTGGGTGTTTGATTCACAACAATTGGAAGATCATAGGATGCAAAAAAGTATGGTGATATTAAGTCAAACCACAAGAAAATGTACGGTTATAATGCTATTATGCTACTATCTCTTATGTTGGGGAACGTAGCAGAAATTCAAAATTTTCTACGCATCACCAAGATCAATCTATGGAGTAATCTAGCAACGAGGGGAAGGAGAGTGCATCTACATACCCTTGTAGATCTCTAAGCGGAAGCGTTCAAGTGAACGGGGTTGATGGAGTCGTACTCGTCGTGATCCAAATCACCGATGATCCTAGTGCCGAACGGACGGCACCTTCGTGTTCAACACACGTACAGCCCGGTGACGTCTCCTATGCCTTGATCCAGCAAGGGGAGAAGGAGAGGTTGGGGAAGACTCCATCCAGCAGCAGCACGACGGCGTGGTGGTGGTGGAGTAGCGCGGGACTCCAGCAGGGCTTTGCCAAGCACTACGAGAGACGAGGAGGAAGAGGGGTAGGGCTGCGCCAACATGGAGATTGAATCGTGTGTTGGGCTGCCCCTTTGCTCAAGTATATATAGGGGAAGGGGAGGGGCTGCGCCCCCACCTAGGGTTCCCTCCCTAGGGGTGGCGGCAGCCCCCAGATCCCATCTGGGAGGCGGCCAAGGGGGAGAGAGAGGGGGGCACACCTAGGGTGGGCCTTAGGGCCCATCTACGCCTAGGGTTTGCCCCCTCTCCCCTTAGGGACGCCTTGGGCCTTGGTAGGAGGCGCCCCAGCCCACCTAGGGGCTGGTCCCTTCCACTATTGGCCCATGTAAGCCTCCGGGGCTGGTGGCCCCCCCTGGTGGACCCCCGGACCCCTCCGGTGGTCCCGGTACACTATCGATGATGCCCGGAACAATTCCGGTGGCCAAAACCATACTTCCTATATATCAATCTTTACCTCCGGACCATTCCGGAACTCCTCGTGATGTCCGGGATCTCATCCTGGACTCCGAACAACATTCGGTAACCGCATACATAATTTCCCTATAACCCTAGCATCATCGAACCTTAAGTGTGTAGACCCTACGGGTTCGGGAGTTATGCAGACATGGCCGAGACAACTCTCCGGTCAATAACCAACAGCGGGATCTGGATACCCATGTTGGCTCCCACATGCTCCAGGATGCTCTCATCGGATGAACCACAATGTCAAGGATTTAATCAATCCCGTATACAATTCCCTTTGTCTAGTGGTACGATACTTGCCCGAGATTCGATCGTCGGTATCCCGATACCTTGTTCAATCTCGTTACCGGCAAGTCTCTTTACTCGTTCCGTAACACATCATCCCGTGATCAAATCCTTGGTCACATTGTGCACATTATGATGATGTCCTACCGAGTGGGCCCAGAGATACCTCTCCGTTTACACGGAGTGACAAATCCCAGTCTCGATTCGTGCCAACCCAACAGACACTTTCGGAGATACATGTAGTGTACCTTTATAGCCACCCAGTTACGTTGTGACGTTTGGCACACCCAAAGCACTCCTACGGTATCCGGGAGTTGCACAATCTCATGGTCTAAGGAAATGATACTTGACATTAGAAAAGCTTTAGCATACGAACTACACGATCTTTGTGCTAGGCTTAGGATTGGGTCTTGTCCATCACATCATTCTCCTAATGATGTGATCCCGTTATCAACGACATCCAATGTCCATGGTCAGGAAACCGTAACCATCTATTGATCAATGAGCTAGTCAACTAGAGGCTTACTAGGGACATGGTGTTGTCTATGTATCCACACATGTATCTGAGTTTCCTATCAATACAATTATAGCATGGATAATAAACGATTATCATGAACAATGAAATATAATAATAATAACTAATTTGTTATTGCCTCTAGGGCATATTTCCAACATCTTAGTCTTGTGCTTGATGAATAGGAACATGAAAAGGAGGAGAAGTGGAAATTAGAATTCCTACAGTTTTTCTTTCAAGGAGACACTAAAGGAACAAATCCTACAGTTTTCCTTTGCTCCATTCCTTTGCACCAAATTCATGAAAAGTAGTACCATAGGAAACTTCCCAATTCCGATGTTTTTCATTCACTTTTCCTTTCAAGCACTGGCGATTCTAGTAGGCAGGCTTGAGCAAGGAAAATTCTACACTAAAAATATGTTTTTGTCCTACTTCTATTACTTTGGACCCAGCCCATTGCCATACTAGCTCAACTCCCAGGCCCATCGACAAATGCACAGCCCAAATGCGCAGAGATAAATAATGATGGCATTTAAGAGAGTCCATCACGGATAACTAAGTTGCCTAGTACCTCACTGCTTGTCATATTGTAGGATAAAATAATCGTATTTCCCGTTACTACGAGTGCTCAGTGGACAATATATATAACATGTAGAGTAAAAAAGAGATGCAACAAGTGTACAACCTCTTTGGCGAAGCCATGTCGATCTCAGCGTGGTTGGGTTGGCCGGTGAGGATGCTCCGGCTGACTTGGCTGTCAGAGGAGGGGAAGAAGATCTTAGGCGTCTGGAGATTGAGCCCGAGGTACTGCTCCGCTGTGATGGAGGGTTTCGTCGTTGGAGCAGCTCCGGTGAGTTGTACGACGCCGAGGCTGAAGCACGACAAGAGAGACAACGAACAATGTTAACCTGAGTGGAATTCTAATAGCATCTCCAATACATGACGTAAAATACATAACCACAAAGTGCTAGATGTAAAATACATCAGCCGCTCATCTATGAACTTAACTGTCGAAACTGAATTTAACTGTCGAAACTGAACTTAACTGTCAAAACTGAATTTTGCTGTCGAAACTTAATGTTGCTGTCGAAACTGAACGCACTAGCAAGGTGAGGCTACACGTCGGTCGACTGACTTTTTCATCTCTGGTCAGTCAATTTTGAAGCTGTTGGATATGAAATCAAGGGCCTGCGGTTCATCTTCAACCTCCACCCCCCTGAGCCGCCAGCCACCACCGGCCAAACAGCAGCCCCCCACCGCCCGCGGCTGGAGGTGCGCCGCCCTGCCCGCCCCGAAAACACTCCCCACCGCCGGTCCGCCGTCGCACCGACCATCCCTTTAGCCCCCTCCCCCCCCCCGCGCACCGAGCTTTTTCTCCGGCGATCCCCACGCCGCCGCCCCTCCAACGCCCCGCCACCACCGGCGACCACCGCCCCCATCCTGAACCCTAATATAGATAGTGGGGTACCTCTCCGGCAAGCCCCCTCCCCGTTACGGCTGGTTCTTCCTTCACCCCGGCGAGCCCCCCTGAAAATCGACTGACCCAAAAGTCGATTCAGTCGAGTGAAGTGTAGCTAAATCGGAGTAGCATCACAAGCAAGAGCAAGAGCAGCAACACGAGCAAGAGCAATATTAAGAGCAGACCAGGCAGGGGACCGAGAGCAAGAGCAGAGCAGCAACGCGAGCGAGAGCTAAAGTAGCAGCAGCTCCTACTGTTGTGGACGTCGCCGCCGAGGGAGCGACGCCGTGGAGGAAGTGGCTGGCGACGCTGCCGTGGATGGAGCCGCGCCGTGTGGGCTCGGGACCGAGCGCCGGCAGCACCGTGAGATCGAATCAAGAAGAAAATGCGGTGATTAGTGTACAACCTCTTTGGTGGTGCCGATTAGGCTGCAACTTCATCCGAGGAAACAGTGATGATGATGCTCTTCCGGTGGTGCAGGTGAAGACGGCGGTGTGGGAATGGAGGTGGCGCGAAAGACGAGGGGAACGTCAGGGCAGCTCCTTGGAGGTGGAGGACGGGGTGGCTGAATCGGCGGGACGATGAGATCAGCGACGGATCCTCATCCGGTACGGTGGATGAGGGACGTCGAGGTGTTGCTGTGGACAACGTCGTTGGGGAAGAGGCTCCGGCTGGATGGCGGACGGAGCAGGGTGTGGGGTTTCGTCGTGGGTTTTTGCCGCCTCGGTGTATGAATGGGTGGGCGGATGGGATGGCTGTGGGGAACCATGGCTTAGAGACGCGCTTGTCCGAAATGTGGGGTAAGTTTACGAAAGTACCCCCACTGATTTGAGGCGGTTCTTTCGGTTCAGGGGTACCACGGGCATTTCGCATGTCGGGATTTCACAGGAGGTGGGAGTTTTCGCGCGCGTTGTAATTTCGGAATAGCAAGGCACGGGTTGAGATGGAGGGAGTTGTCGGAGCACAACGAGACAAAGATATATCTTAAATATTTCGGGCTAACAAGGCGCGGGTTGAAGAGGCAGGAGTTTCGCAGCACGATAGACAGAGACGCTAGCTTGAATTTTCGGCATAACAAAGAGCGGCTTGAAATTTCGGAAGAACAAGCTTAATGTGTACCCAAAAAAGACAATTTGCACCTCAACACGCACAACACACACACAAACACCATTTAGACTAGAGTAAGGTACACGTGCATTGCACGCATGAGATTTGGCAACCAAATTATGAATAAATACCACATTATAGCATGCAAGCTTTGAGTCATATGTGGATGATGTAGATGTTCGTTTAATTCTTATAGTTCATTTCATTCAAAATCATCTAGTTTTTATAAGAAAGCTAATCTATTTTAAGATTCATGGAATTGTGAGTCGTAAGACATAAAGTAAAAACAAATAATGGCAAATCATGTAGAAAAACATTTGGGCAATTCTGATACAGAAGATTCTAGAACAAATAAGAAGTGCTTGTGTTTTGATGTTTGTGCATTATGCTTAAGTTCAACCATGGAGTCTTCTAGATTATACATGTGGCGAAATCTGGTGGAATCTCAATGATATCCAACGACCAGTAGTGCTCAAATTTTCCATCTTTGGACCATCGGATTCGCCTCATCCAACAACCATCTTTCAAAGTTAAAGTTACCCGCACACAATATAAAAAATATAAAAAATATAATATATATAGGGGTATAGATATAGATATGTGATGTGAAAGCCGCCCATCATCTCCAATTAGAATATTGTGTCCATGCACGGCTGCGACGTGGCCAAATGATGTCTGCCATCGGTATCTCAAATTAAAATCAGTCTGACCTTGTTCAATGTGTATACATTACAACATGCTCGTTTCCAAACCACACCACGCAGATCTCCGTTATATTCATGCATGCATGGGTTTCAAACATCAGGATCTCTTATTCAAATATTTGAATTCAACTTTACATTGATTATGACCTCACCTATTCTTTTACACCCACACAGTAGTCTTCTCTTTATAATTGTACCACTAACTTTCTCTCGTGCATGCATGCACACACATTACCAGTCGGCATTATCCATCGCACGCATGCTATCTTTTTCTTCAGGTCGGTCTCCCATGAAGGCACACACCCACACACATCCCCTCTCCATCATATCGGGCATTCTTTATCTCTCTTGCGTGCATGCGCAACGATCGATGTTCCTCTATGTATGTGTGTATATAGCTAGGTCTTTCATAGTTTTCCACACAAACCGATCAATCGATATATCCAGTGAGGTCTCACCCTCTTTCCCACGTCCACATCGATCAATCTATACCTCTCTATATAGGATTAACAT
Organism: Triticum dicoccoides; assembly: GCF_002162155.2. NCBI lineage: Eukaryota > Viridiplantae > Streptophyta > Magnoliopsida > Poales > Poaceae > Triticum > Triticum dicoccoides. The sequence continues at coordinate 373,682,249 of NC_041380.1, read as the reverse complement.
ATATAGCTAATACACACACATTAATTATATATCCAATGCCCCCTCTCATCATCCATGCCTTCTGCTTCATCTCTCAGACTCGTGCACAATGGCAAAGACAGGGGCAGTAAGGGCCCTGCCCCCTCCCCCCCTAACATCACTATATATGGAGGCTAATATGAATGTGATCATTAGACAATTGCTTCTAAAAATGGTTTAAGTTCATGAATTGACCCTCCTCGTAAAGGATTAGCAATGCTTGGCCCCCTAGCTCATTTATTTTTCATGGCTCCGCCACTGCACGCAACAGCGCACGTGTTCGCCCCCTCTCTCTAAATATCGATCTCGCACTTGTGCATTCCTTCATAGTCTCCCTCCACTCGGCCCCTCGCACCATCTTCTAGCCCCCCACCGGATTTTGCCACATGTACAATCTAGCAGACTCCATGGTTGAACTTAAGCATAATGCACAAACCTCAAAACAACAGTGGTTCTCTTTTGTTCTAGAATCTTCCGTATCATAACTGCCCAAACTTTTTTCTAGTTGAGTTGCCATTATTTGTTTTTACTTTATGCTTTACAATGCACAATTCCATGAATCACAAAATAGATTAAGGGCTTCTTTGATTCAAAGAATTCTCAAAAGCATTTTGGAGGATTCTAATCATTAGGAATTTTTCCTATCTTGGTTGTTTGATTCGTAGGATTGTAAACCATAGGAATTTTTCCATATGATTCATTTGCACTAGATTTCATAGGAAACATCCCATCCACTCAAACCTCTTTGAAAGAATTCCGCATTTTTTCTATGCACAATCAAACACTCATATAATCATGTAGGATTCAAGACGACATTCCACTATAATCCCATGTTTTTCCTATTCCCGCGTTCTTAGCTTTTTTATAAAAACTAATTGATTTTGAATGAGATGAACTATAAGAATTAAACGAAGGGCTACATCAGGCATATATGACTCAGAGCTTACATGCTATACTGTGGTATTTATTCATAATTTGGTTGCAAAATCTGATGCGTGCAATGCACGTGTACCTTACTAGTACTTCGAGTATGTGCAAAACACGTAAATTAGAATACCAATGGCACGCTACGCAGTGTCTCTCTTGCAGTTCATGAAGCCACATGGCACATGTGGAGGCGTTGTCGCGACCTCCTTGCGTGGATTGATCACAGTGACGTGCTGCTGGTTCCAGAAGAATGTACTCGTCCTCCCAGAGCCATACTGGCGGTACATGCACGAAGCGAAGATGTGCACGCACGCCACGCACGCACTCATTCCCTCGCACGCACACGCGGGTACACGGGCGGACGTAATTTTGTACCAAGATCCACCCCATGTGATAATTTGACGCGTGTAAAGTCATTCACTTCATTGATGGTCAATTAATACAGTGCATGCAAATTGAGTGGACGTGAGGGCAAAAGAAAGACATTATTACTCCACTGCGCATGTGAGTAGTTAAATCGTGGGTTGCTAGTAGTACTTCCATTGGTCTCCTTCGTATTTTGTGCCAATTTTTGACAGCAACATAATATTTACGCATTTGAGCAGTGTAGTACTTGAAATTTAAGTTCAACTAAACTCATCGGGAGCCGTTTCGGGCCTCGAAACCAAAACCATCAATTAATCTTTACCTTGTTCCCATCACATTCGAAAGCATGCTCACACCTAATAGTACGTACCAAACCTGAACGTGTTCCCACTATGCAGGTATTAGTACTAGTGCTCGTACTTAGGTTATAAAAAGGGGAACTACGTAACCTAAAATTACTCTACCTTTCCTCCTCATAAGTGCTTCTTCTTTGTCCGTCATTGCTATGGCCGGTGAACAGAGCTCTAGGTCGAGAACTACTCGTAACAAGGGAGCGGCAACCAAGGCTGGGAAAAAAAAGAGGGCTCGCCGCCACACAGAGACCTCGAAAGATCTCTCACGGGCAGGCGATGGCTCCCAGGAGCGCCCTAGCCGCGGAGGCGAAGATGCCGAGCCGGCGGAGCTGGAGTCGTTATCCCTCGACGGCATGCCCGATCAGCTCAATAAGCACCTCAATAAGCAGAAGGAGTTCATCCAAGGCTTGATGGAGTTGCTGAAGGAGAGCCTCGATGACATGCCCGCTGAGCTCAATCAGCAGGGGGAGTTGACCGCCGGCTTGGTGATGCTGCTGAAGAAGAGCATTGCCTCAGAGAAGAAGGCCACCGGCGAAATCCTGCGACTTCAGGAGGACATGGCGAAGCTCTGCCACGAGATCGACCCGTTGAAGGAGAAGAACGCTGGCTGGAAGAAGCTGCATGAGAATAGTAGTTCCTCGATGAAGATGCTGCAGGCCCTCGTCATGGAACAGAAGGAGGAGTTGGCGAAGCTCCGCATCGAGCACCCTGATACGTCCATTTTGCATCATGCTTTTATATCAATATTTATTGCATTATGGGCTTTATTACACATTATGTCACAATACTTATGCATATTCTCTCTTATTTTACAAGGTTTACATAAAGAGGGAGAATGCCGGCAGCTGGGATTCTGGGCTGGAAAAGGAGCAAATATTAGAGACCTATTCTGCACAGCTCCAAAAGTCCTGAAACTTCACGGATGATGTTTTCCAAATATATAAAAAAATACTAAGCGCAAGAACCTCACTAGGGGGCCACACCCTTCCCACAAGGGTGGGGGCGCGCCCTGGGGGCTCACCAGGGGGCCACACCCTTCCCACGAGGGTGGGGGCGCGCCCTACCCCCCAGGGCACGCCCCCTACCTCGTGGGCCCCCTGGTGGCCCTCCGGTGGCCATGTTATGCTATATGGAGTCTTTCGATGGGAAAAAAATCATAAGCCATCTTCTTCGACGAAACTCCGCCGCCACGAGGCAAAACCTTGGCAGAATCAATCTAGGGCTCTGGCGGAGCTGTTCTGCCGGGGAAACTTCCCTCCTGGAGGGGGAAACCATCGACATCGTCATCACCAACGCTCCTCTCATCGGGAGAGGGCAATCTCCATCAACATATTCATCAGCACCATCTCATCTCAAAACCCTAGTTCATCTCTTGTATCCAATTCTTGTCTCCAAGTATGGGATTGGTGCTAGTAGGTTGCTAGTAGTGTTAATTACTCCTTGTAGTTGATGCTAGTTGGTTTAATTGGTGGAAGATCATATGTTCAGATCCTATATGCATATTAATACCCCTCTGATTATGAACATGTTTATGCTTTGTGAGTAGTTACTTTTGTTCCTGAGGACATGGGAGAAGTCTTGCTGTTAGTAGTCATGTGAATTTGGTATTCGTTCGATATTTTGATGAGATGTATGTTGTCTCTCCTCTAGTGGTGTTATGTGAACGTCGACTACATGACACTCCACCATTATTTGGGCCTAGAGGAAGGCATTGGGAAGTAATAAGTAGATGATGGGTTGCTAGAGTGACAGAAGCTTAAACCCTAGTTTATGTGTTGCTTCGTCAGGGGCTGATTTGGATCCATATGTTTCATGCTATGTTTAGGTTTACCTTAATACTTTTGTTGTATTTGCGGATGCTTGCAATAGAGGTTAATCATAAGTGGGATGCTTGTCCAAGTAAGGGCAGCACCCAAGCACTGGTCCACCCACATACCAAATTATGAAAGTACCGAACGCGAATCATATGAACGTGATGAAAACTAGCTTGATGATATTCCCATGTGTCCTCGGGAGCGCTTTACATCTTATAAGAGTTTGTCCAGGCTTGTCCTTTACTACAAAAGGATTGGGCTACCTTGCTGCACTTTATTTACTTTTGTTACTTGTTGCTCGTTACAAATTATCCTATCACAAAACTATCTGTTACCACTTATTTCAGTACTTGCAGAGAATACCTTGCTGGAAACCGCTTATCATTTCCTTCTGCTCCTCGTTGGGTTCAACACTCTTACTTATCGAAAGGACTACGATAGATCCCCTATACTTGTGGGTCATCAAGACTCTTTTCTGGCGCCGCTGCCGGGGAGTGAAGCGCCTTTGGTAGGTGGAATTTGGTAAGGAAAAATTTATATAGTGTGCTGAAAATTACTGTCACTTGTTACCATGGAAGGTAATCCTCTAAGGGGCTTGTTCGGGGTATCTTCACCCCGAACAGTAGAGAAAAGAGTTGCTCCTCAACCTACTAAACCTACTGAAAATGAAAATGAAAATGCTTGCTTTGAAGTTCCTTAGGGTATGATAGAAAAACTGCTAGCTAATCCTTTTCTAGGAGATGGAACAAAACATCCTGATGAACATCTGATGTATGTGGATCAAGTTTGTGTATTATTTAAGCTTGCAGGTGTACCCGGAGATGTTGTTAAGAAGAAGGTCTTTCCCTTATCTTTGAGGGGAGATGCATCGACATGGTATAGGCTATGTGATGATATGAGGTCTTGGAATTACAAACGATTGAAATTGGAATTTCATCAGAAGTTTTATCCTATGCATCTTGTTCATCGTGATCGCAATTATATATATAATTTTTGGCCTTGCGAAGGAGAAAGCATCGCTCAAGATTGGGGGAGGCTTAAATCAATGTTATATTCATGCCCCAATCATGAGCTCTCAAGAGAAATGATTATTAAATAATTTTATGCTTGGCTTTCTCGTAACAATTGCACCATGCTTGATACTTCTTGTGATGGCTCTTTTATGATGAAGACTATTGAATTCAAATGGGATTTATTGGAAAGAATTAAACGCAACTCTGAAGATTGGGACCTCGGCAATGGTAAGGAGTCAGGTATGACACCTAGTTTTGATTGTGTTAAATCTTTTATGGATACCGATATTTTTCATAAATTTAGCACTAAATATGGACGTGACTCTGAGATAGTAGCTTCTTTTTGTGAATCTTTTGCTACTTATGTTGATCTCCCCAAGGAGAAGTGGTTTAAATATCATCCTCCCATAGAAGTAAAAGTAGCTGCACCTATTAAAGTTGAAGAAAAGACTATTACTTATAATGATCCTATTGTTCCTACCTCTTATGTTGAGAAACCACCTTTCCTTGTTAGGATAAAGGATCATGCTAAAGCTTCAATTGTGGTTCATAAAAGCAATATTAAAACATATACACCTCCTGAGCAAGTTAAAGTTGAACCTAATATTGCTATTCTTAAAGATCTCTTGTCTGATAATATTGATGGGCATGTTATTTATTTCTGTAATGAAACTGCTAGAATTGCTAAACCCCGTGATAAAGATAAACCTAGACCTGTAGTAGGCATGCTAGTTATTTCTGTTAAAATAGGAGATCATTGTTATCATGACCTATGTGATATGGGTGCTAGTGCTAGTGCAATACCTTATTCCTTATACAAAGAAGTTATGCATGATATTGCACCTGTTGAGATGGAAGATATTGATGTCACAATTAAACTTGCCGATAGAGATACTATTTCACCAATGGGAATTGTTAGAGATGTTGAAGTCTTGTGTGGGAAAACTAAATATCCTACTGATTTTCTTGTCCTTGGTTCCCCACAAGATAGCTTTTGTCCCATTATATTTGGCAGACCCTTCTTAAATACTGTTAACGCTACCATAGATTGCAAAAGAGATGTTGTTACTGTCGGTTTAGATGATATGACTCATGAATTTAATTTTTCTAAATTTAGTAGACAGCACCGTGAAGAAGAATAACCTAGTAAGGATGAAATTATTGGTCTTGCTTCTATTGTCGTATCTTCTAGTGATCCTTTAGAACAATATTTGCTAGACCATGAAAACGATATGTTTATGAATGAAAGAAGGGAATTAGATGAAGCATTCTTTAAACAGGAACCTATTCTGAAAAATAATTTGTAAGTGCATCTAGTGCCCCTTAGTGATTTTGGTGTATTGAAGACTTATAGGTTAAGGGACTAATGCGTTTGTGAGTGTACACAGGTCTATAAGTCTATGAGGAGTTTGATATTTACAGAGAAAGTCGACCCCTAAAAATGAAGTTCTTCAGCTGAAGACTTTGGATCACTGAAGACTTTTTGAAGACTTTGAAAGTGAAGAAATTGGTGTGACCTTGAAGACTTGGTATTCGTTCGAGGAACATGAAGCGTGAAGACTTTTGTTTTCGTAGTTTCATTTTCTCTTTCTTGAGTCATAGGAAACACCGTACTGTTAAAGGGGGTCGAGGAAATACTAAGGAAAAATTTCCATGTGATGCTCAACTCAAAATCCTATACCTACCAATCCCTTCAAGTGAAGCCATTGGAAAGCTCATACAGTTCAGTCAATTTCTTTAGTGACAGAGACGAAGTTCTTTTGGTCTCTGAGGAATTTGTCCTAACTGAGGAGTTAGGAATTCGCCTGTGCGGATTGCCTACACAGTGAGGAACATGATAGCCCTGAGGATTTTGCTACTCAAAATTCCGACCATTGCTGTGCTATGCGCCAGCTGTCCCAAAATATCTATCCACCTAACGGTCATATCATTGAAGGGCATTTATGTCTTATCATGTCGGGCTGCTCCCCAGGCTATAAATAGCCGCCCCCTACAACCAGTAGCTGGTTGGCTGCTTCGAGAGAAACTGACAGTTGTCATTTGAGAGCAACCCATCCTCCGAGGACTTTGAGCGAAAATCATCAAGTGAGGAAAAACCCAAAACCCAAACACCTACAAAACCCAAGTGATTGAGCATCACTGAAGATATTGATCCTGCATGGATCTGACGCTTGTTACCTTTGAAGACTGTGCTTCTTCCAGATGGTTAGGCGTCATGGTCTAGAGCATCCAAGAGGAATTGTGGATCGCCGAGTGACCAAGTTTGTGAAGGTTTGGAAGTCACCTGAAGAGTTACCACGAGTGATTGGACGAGGTCTGTGTGACCTTAGTTCAAGGAGAATACGGTGAGGACTGGGTGTCCCGAGCTGCGTGTTCAGGACTGGGTGTCCAGGACTGTGTGTCCTCGAGTTTAAATACTCAGCCGCTCCAACCAGACGTACAACTAAGACAGCAGTTGGAACTGGTCTACCAAATCATTGTCTTCACCAAGCTCATTGGTTCCATTTCCTCAACTCTTTCATTTCCTCATAATTGAGTTGTGTACTTGTTCATATCTGTGTTTGAAGACTTTGACTGAAAACTTTCTCAATTTCCTCAGTTCAATTTCTTCAGTCTGTTTGTCTTCATCCTGTGTTATCATGTGCTCACGCTACCTGTACTCTGTGTCTGTATTCATTTCATCATGATGACCATGCTTGTATTTTGTCATGTTTACTTTTGAGTACTTATTCCGCTGCTAGTAGTTCTTCGCTAAGGAATTTCCTCACTGGCAAATTCCTCAGTGAAGAATTTCATAAAAATCGCCTATTTACCCCCCCCCCCTCTAGTCAATATAACGCACTTTCAATTGGTATCAGAGCAAGGTACTCCCTTGTTCTGTGTGATTTTGGTTTAACCGCCTGGAGTTTTAGTTATGTCGACCGCAGGTATGATCAAGGTCTCTGCTGGGTGTCCTACCTTCGATGGGACGGAATACCCCTACTGGAAGAATAAGATGCGAATGCATCTTGAAGAAATTGATAACGATCTCTGGTATGTTGTGGAAAATGGTGTTCCCTCAGTCACACCTTCTCTGAATGCTGCTGATGTGAAGAGATTCAAGCAACTCGACTCTCAAGCGAAGAATATCATATGTGGCCATCTGAGCAAAGGACAGTATGGCAGAGTGAGTGATTTGTAGACAGCGAAGCTTATCTCGGACAGGTTGTCCAAAGTGAATGAAGGAGTCTCAACTCAGCGTGACTCTCGAGTTGATGTTCTTCGCAATCTCTTCAACCGCTTCAAAAGACTCGACAATGAAAATGTTCAACAAACCTTCGATCGCCTCACTGACATCTCAAATGAGCTTCAAGCACTTGGTGCCACTGGCATCACCGACCACGAGGTGGTGAAGAAATTGCTGAGATCGCTTGATTCCTCATTTGACACTCTGGCATTGATGATACAAGAACATGCTGATTACAAGTCACTTGATCCCGCTGATATTCTCGAGAGGCTAAATACTCATGAGTTCCAACTTGCTGAAAAAAGAGATCTCTATGGTACTAGCTATGGCAGATCACGCGCACTGAAGGCCAAGGCAGTATCTAAATCCGTAGATGAAGACTCTGGTAGTAGCCTTGGTGATCCAGAAGAACTAACCCATGATCTAGCACTGCTCGTGAAGAAGTTCCAAAAGTTCTCAAGACGTGGTCGCCTTGGAAGATCCTCAAGAAGCAATGATTCCTCATCCAGTGACTACAAGAAGAGGCTCTGTCACAAATGCAAGAAACCTGGACATTTCATTCAAGAGTGTCCTCAGTGGGAAAAGGAATCAAAGAAGAAGAAATACAAGGATTACAGTTCTGATGATGCGAAGAAAAAGAAGAAATCCACAAAATCTTCATCATCAAAATCCTCAAAGTCTTCATACCACAAGAAGAGCAGCTCCAAGAAGGCTAAGGCATTCATTGGCAAGGAAATGGACTCTGAGGCTGAATCTGAAGAGAATGAGGAAGAGGAGACATCTGAGGAGTCCCAATCCGGAGTGGCGAGCCTAGCTCTCGCTACTACATTCGTCAGCAAGTCTATCTTCAACACCGAAGAAAATGACCTCACCAACAATGCTGATGAAAGCGATGATGACTACGCTCCCACCTATTGCTTCATGGCAAAGGGTGCCAAGGTACTCAAATATACCTCCTCTGTATCTAGTGATGATGAATCTGATGAAAACCTTAAGCCCATCTATTCTAAACTTGCTAAGATTGCTATAAAACAACAAAGGGCTTTAGAAAAGGTTCAAAACATGCTAGACAAAAGTGATGATATGTTGGGTGAAGAAATGGATTGCACTGAAACTTTGACTGAAAATCTTCAGAGACTTCAGTCCAAGCTTGACAATCTTCAAAGTCATCATAACACTCTCTTTTCACGGATCATGAGAAGCTTTCTTATGAATTTCTTCAAAGAAAGCAAGACCTTGAGAAGTTAAGAGTGTGTTATGAAGATCTTCAGAAGGAGCGCGATTCATTACTTGCTCAACAAATCGGCGCTTCTCAGGAAGAATTTGTTCCTCCATGTTTGAAATGCGTTGAACGTGAATCTGCTAATTCTTCACCTGAATGTTCAAATGCTGCTAATGTTTCAAATTCTTCACATGCCTCTGCTATTACTAGTTCCTCATCTGAGGACATTGCTAGTATCACTGACGATGCAGGGCTGAAGGAATTGTACATGACAGGCATGTACAAAAGCCTCAAAGGGCATCAGACTCTTTGTGATGTGCTTAAAAAGCAGATCCTGAACAGGAACCCTAGGAAAGAGGGTATTGCCTTTGAGAGGAAACTCAATGCTGATGGTACATATTGGAAGCCTGAGCAGTACCCCAAAACTACATGGTTGCTGCAAAGGGACCTCCAGTTGATCCATCTAACTTATCTGGATTTGCATGTGAATCTCCTTGTTCTGATGATGAGTCATTTCACTCCAACTATAAACTGTTCAAAAATTAGAATGGTGAAGTATTTGAAAGATATGTTGGCACTAACTGCAGGAACGGTCCCCCTATGAAGAAAATCTGGGTTCCCAAAAGATGCCTTGAAAATCTTCAGGTGAATGTCATCATGACGCCACCTGTGAAGAATAGGAACCCCAGATCAAATTCTTCATATGGATCCATGTCCTCCAAACTCCTCACATGGATCATATTCCTCAAAAGGATCAAAGTCCTCATATGAACATCATCATGCTAACCCATCTGTTTCGCAGGGAAGATCTAAGGATTATGGATATGTGCATTATTCTTCAAATTATTATGTCCATAAGTCCTCGATGAATTTCTCTGCTTACTCTTATGCTTATTCTAACCCCTCTTATGTGAAACGAAATGGACTGGCTTCCATGCCATCCTTCTCGTATGGAGCTCACAGAATGATGAACTCTTTGCCACCCCTTTAGATGTGGGTGGTGAAGAAAAAGAACTAATCTCTTCTGCAGGTCAGGTCTCCAGACGTATGTAATCATCTGAAGAATTTGCTGGAGACCTGAGTATGCCTGATAGGACGCAGGCTAATCATGAAGAAATGAACTTTCATTTCTCACGTCCTCATATTGCTTTATCTGTTCTTTTGCTTGATGAAATTGATCTGATGAATTGATGTCATATTTTTCACTGATGAAGTATATGAGTTTGTAAGCTGCACTAATTCATCTGGAGGATGATCAACCCAAAGCCACTGAGTGGGTCCTCGATAGTGGATGTATAAATCACATGACTGGTGACAAGAATCTATTGATGGATGCTCCATTATCTCCGTCGCATCTGAAGCATATCATCTTTGCTGACAAAGGCAAAAGTCAGGTATTGGGTCTAGGTAAGGTTCACTACTAGGAAAAGGGCTATAGATGGAATTGACACTAATGGCGCACCAGACATGTGGTGCGCCATTAGTATATACTGATGGCGCACCACCATCTGATGCGCCATTAGTGTTGAAACTACTAATGGCACACCCTGCCCGCGGTGCGCCATTAGTACCAATTTTTTTTTGAACTAGTGCGCCTGTCCAAACATACTAATGGCGCATCCGCTGGTGGTGCGCCATTACTAGTTGTAACTAGTAATGGCGCACCAGCCAGAAGGTGCGCCACTAATGTTATTTTTTTTATTATTGTTTTTATTCCTTTTTTTGCAAAAGTACTAATGGCGCACCACCAGGGGGTGCGCCATTAGTAACCTGGATTACTAATGGCGCATTTGTTGCTGGTGCGCCATTAGTAAGTGGGCAGCAACAAGATATTTTGGACAGCCTCTCCTCCCACACTCACTTTCCCCCACTTCATTCTCTCCACCGCCTCCTCCTTATCTCGGGTGCCTCCTCTTTTTCACCTCATTTCCACCATAGATTCATTCAAATTAAGAGGTTAAGTTACCTTGTTTTGCTAGGTAAGTAAGGGTGGAAGCTATATTTATGTTGTTCTCCCTACAACAATGTGCACATGCACTTTTTATGGCCTAGCTAGATCTATGTATGTTCGTGGTGTTTCATATGTTTGTGGTGTTGCATATGTGTTTGTGTTTGGAGGTGTACCGGTATTTGAAATGCGATAGTTGCCAATATTTTGCCGGAATGTTGATTCATTTCCGTTTTGGCGAGAATTTTGGCATTAAGCATTCTTTTTGCTCCTATTTTTAGGGAAAGTCATGCCAAATTTTTTCTTGGTTCTAAAATATCGTTTTGCTCTACCCCGCAGGCGACCATGGTCCGCACGATGACCGAAGGCATCGTGAATAGGTTTTTGAGGTCCGCGAAGGCCGAGATGCTTCAAAAGAACGAGACGGAGATAAGATGTCCGTGTCGAAGATGCAAGCTGAATAGCCTTATTGCGGACCCGGATTCCGGGCAGGTGCGGGACCACCTGCTCTTGCGTGGTTTCATGGATGGCTATCGGTGGCAAGGTGATGAAGATGACTACAAAGTCGTCCATGGGGGCTGGGCAAGAAATGAGGAAGGGCAGCAAGACAACCACCGCGGCTCGGGGGCGAGAAGACAAAGAATCCCCAGGAGATGATCACGACGGTGATGCTGTACACAGTCATCATGTAGAAGATGCAGGACATGATGATGATGCCGGCGGAGCAGACGACGCTGGACCATCGATGGGCTGGGTGCAGGACCCTCATATTCAAGAGCTGCTTCTCAAGCAGACGGATAACGCAAGAGCTGCCGCCCGAGAGAAAGCCAAGATGGATCAACTTGAGTTAGACGCGGTTACTCCATTGTATGAAGGATGCAGGCCCGAGGATACCCGCCTGAAAGTAACGCTCATGGCTCTGGAGATGAAGGTAAAACACAAAATGACCGACGCATGCTTCGACGAGAACATGTCATTCTGGCACGAACGTCTTCCCAAGGGGAACAAGTGCCCGACCAGTTTGGAGGAGGCGAAGAAAATCGTGTGTCCTCTGGATTTACCGCACGTGAAATACCATGTGTGCATGAACAATTGCATCATTTATCGGGACGAGCACGCGGAGTCTACCATATGTCCGGTGTGCGGTGTCACTCGATACAAGAAGAGGAAGAAAGCTCCTCGAAAAGTGGTGTGGTACTTTCCGATCACTCCTTGTCTGCAGCGGTATTTCGCGGATCCTAAGGTAGCAAAGCTCCTGCGTTGGCACGCGGATAGGGAGGAGAAGAAGCGAGAAGATGACGCAAATGATCCGGAGATAGATAAAAAAGACAAGATGTTGAGTCACCCTAAGGATGCGAGCCAGTGGCAAGCGTTGAACTTCGAATACCCAGAATTTGGGAACGATCCAAGGAACATCGTGCTGGGCGCGAGCACCAATGGAGTCAATCCGTTTGGCAGCCAGAGAAGCACACATAGCACCTGGCCTGTGTTTGTGTGGATGTACAACCTTCCCCCCTGGTTGTGCATGAAGAGGAAGTACATTCACATGAGTATGCTAATTGAAGGGCCGAAACAACCAGGGAACGACATCAATCTGTATCTGGGGCTGCTGAAAGAGGAGCTTGACACGCTGTGGAAAACGCCAGCCAATACGTGGGACGCCGCAGAGAAAGAATATTTCCCTATGAGAGCCGCACTGCTCACGACGGTGCACGACTATCTCGGTTACGGATATCTTGCGGGGCAGGTAGTCCACGGATTTTCTGGATGCGTAAGGTGCATGGATGACACAACGTATCGCCAGCTAGATAGAGATCCCGGGTCTTCAAAAACCGTGTTTATGGGACATCGAAGGTGGCTTCGCGACGATGACCCGTGGAGGAAACGCAAGGATCTATTCGATGGTGAAACCGAACCCCGAAAACGCCCGTGTACGAGGAGCGGCGAGGAAATAGACAAGCTGTTGAAAATTTGGAAAGGCTGCCCACTGCCGGGAAAGAACCAAAAGGCGCTAGAGCCGGGAAAGAAGCAAAAGGCGCCAGAGCCACTGCTGAAGGTATGGAAAACGAGGTCTGTTTTCTGGGACTTGCCGTACTGGAAGATCCACCGTGTGCCTCACAGCCTTGATGTCATGCATATCACGAAGAACGTGTGCGAGAGTCTGCTTGGTACCCTGCTCAACATGCCAGAGAGGACCAAAGATGGGCCGAAAGCAAGGGCAGACTTGAAATCAATGGGCATCAGGCAGGAGCTTCACGCTATATATGATGATGATGATGATGATGATGATGATGATGATGATGATGATGATGAGGCGAAGCAGGACACAGAAAGTCGTCGCAAAGGCAAAAAGGCCAAGAGGACCAGAAATGACTACCCTCCCGCATGCTTCACTCTAAGTCAGGAGGAGATCGAGCAGTTTTTCACCTGCCTCCTAGGAGTAAAACTTCCTTACGGTTACGCGGGGAAGATAAGCAGATACCTAGACCCAGCGAAGCAGAAGTTCAGCGGGATGAAGTCTCACGACTGTCACGTGCTGATGACGCAGATACTTCCAGTTGCAATCCGTGGGATCATGGACGCGCACGTCCGTGAAACGCTATTTGGCCTATGCAACTTCTTCGACGTCATCTCTCGGAAGTCGATTGGCGTGAGGCAACTCAGAAGGCTACAGGAAGAGATCGTGGTGATACTATGCGAGCTTGAGATGTACTTCCCGCCCGCATTCTTCGACGTTATGGTGCATCTGCTGGTCCATATAGTGGAGGATATCATCCAACTCAGGCCGACGTTCCTGCACAGCATGATGCCGTTCGAAAGGATGAATGGTGTCATCAAAGGATACGTTCGCAACATGTCACGTCCAGAAGGAAGCATAGCCAGGGGCTTTCTGACCGAAGAGTGCATCTCCTACTGGACGAATTATCTAGGCATCGAGAACCCCGTTGGTCTGCCCGTCAACAGGCACCTCGGCAGGCTTGCTGGATGGGGTCACCGTGAGGGTCGCCGCGAAATGCATGTCGACTTCGAGGGTCGACTCACCGACTTTGAAAGAGCAAACCTAGTCGCGCTACAACACATAGACGTGGTCGATCCTTGGGTGGTAGAGCACAAAACCTTTATTAAGAAGACGTACAATGACCGAGGCCAACAGAGGACGGACGGAGATATACTCAAAGAGCACAACTCATGTTTCACGCGTTGGTTCAAGCAGAAGCTTCTGTCGTACCCTTTACATGAGGATTCTTCCGCGGAAGAACAACTCATATTCGCCTTGTCACAAGGCGCCGAGCACAACCTGATGACCTATGAGGCGTATGATATCAACGGCTACACATTCTACACCGAGGCCAAGGACATGAAGAGCGATGGTTATCAGAACTCCGGGGTAACGATGGAATCCTACACCGGTAACGACAAGGACAGATACTACGGAAGGATCGAGGAGATCTGGGAGCTGAGCTACGCTGGAGAGAAGGTCCCGATGTTCCGTGTCAGATGGGCCAAGAACGTCATAAAAGAAGACCGGTATTTCACCACCATGGTTATACCCGAAGCCAAATCCAAAACCGCGGGTGCAAACGTCACCGCGAAAAATGAGCCATGGGTACTGGCTTCCCAAGTGGACCAATGCTTCTTCATTACCGACCCGCCAAAGCCCAGTCGTGTTGTCGTGAGGAGAGGCAAAAGGAAGATCATCGGAATGGATGGAGTAGCCAATGAGCAAGACTTCGACAAGTACGGCGACCCGAGGATCGAACATGACGACGATGATGAAGTAGCAGCATACACCACAAGAAGAAGTAGGACCACCCTACCTAAAGGACGTCCGTTCCACAGAAGAACTCCATTTGCGAAAAAGAAGGGCAAGAAGATTGTGAACAGATAGCTAGCTAAGATCGATTGTATTTAAATCGTAGCCTTCATTTCTCGATTGTATTTCATGGGTATTTTTTGAACTATCATGAATATTTTTAAATTTCATGGACACTCGATCTCGATCCCCCTCCATCTCGATCGCTATCCCACCTCGCCAGATCCGGTCCCCCTCGCCGCCGAGCACCCCCCCAGTCCACTGGCCGCCGCCGCCGACCCCCCGCACCCTCGATTCCCCTACTCAACCGCCGCCGCCGACCCCCCGCACCCCGCGCACCGTCTTATAAAAAAAATAAGTATCAAACAGCTTTTTAAATGCTACTGTCTT
>NC_041380.1:373666223-373666782 GCF_002162155.2 Triticum dicoccoides | reverse complement strand
GCGCACCGTCTTACAAAAAAAATAAGTATCAAACAGCTTTTTAAATGCTACTGTCTTATAAAAAAATATTACTGTTATTATTTAAACAAGTTTGAACATATTTAAACACAAATAAGTATCAAACAGCTTTTTAAATGATAAAAAAATTTGTGGAGCCTGGGAGTCGAATCCAGGACCTCCTGGTGTGAGAACTGGTTGCTGACCAGTCGAGCTAGTAGAGGGGACTTGATGTGGATCAGTTCTGGTGGTACATAACCTGTTGGCTTGAGTTGAAATAAAAAAAATACTAATGGCGCACCACGGTGAGGTGTGCCATTAGTATGGACATGCTAATGGCACACCACGGTGAGGTGCGCCATTAGTATTGTGCCCGATCCCCCCTTCCCTCTCCCCCTTCACCCGATCCCCCCTTCCCTCTCCCCCTCGCCAGTTCCCTCTCCCTCTCGATCCACCGCCGCCGCCGCCACTGCCCTGACCCACTGCTCGCCCTCGCCCTCGCCCTCTCCCTCCCTCGTCCTCTCCTCGCCTTCCCTCTCCCTCGCCCTCTCCCTCGCCCTAG
>NC_041380.1:373665047-373666213 GCF_002162155.2 Triticum dicoccoides | reverse complement strand
GACCCCGCCCCGACGCCGCTGCCCCGCCACCTTGACGCTGCCCCGCCGCCTCGACGTGACCCCGCCGCCCGGACGCCGCCTCGTCCACACCACCGTCGCAGAATATAACCGCTGCAGAACGCGGTGAGGTCTCATCTTCCCGTTTCGATTCATCCCATACTGAACACCTCCATCCTTACCTGTATGGTTGTATCTCAAATTCCTCATGGGTGATGAATGATTTTCTAGGTTTGCGTAGTTTACATTTGCTTTTTTAGTGTGGTTGATTCCATGTGTAAATGGACTTGTTGGGAAAATTTGCCGCAGTATTTACTATTGTAGATGTATGTGAGCTTACCTTTGCTCTTCCCATATGTACATTGTTCTTTTCTAAGAATTTCGTGAGAAAGTTTGTGGTGTTTTATAGCGCGCTGATGCTCTCTTAATCCCTTGGGAATTAGTACTTCTCATGTTGAAGCCTAGAACTGGCAGTAATACGAACATATGAAATATTTTTGTTCCAATTGGCAATAGTAGGAAAACATTCATTTTGATTCACTTGGATAATAAATAGTATTATAACTATTTTTTCATGAAATAATATTAATTATAAAAAAATGTTGCAACGACCGAAAATGCAGCTTTCGAGAGGTTGTGGAATAGCATAATTTTCCCATTTAGATTTTCTCCAGGGCCTAAGTGAAATTCCATTTTTCAAAACTGAATTGTAATTAAGAATGTCAAATGTATGGTTATAGTGTGGGTCTGACCTTGTTTAATTTCTGCAATTCTTGTATATGATATTCTTTGGTGTGTATTGCATTCTCATCGTGGTTTCGCAGGGCGTCGCCGCCTCGACGCTGCCCCGCCGCCCCGACGCCGCCCCGACGCCGCCCCGACCCCACCCAGACCTCGTCCCCGACATCCTCCCCGCGCCCCACTCACCGGCATCCTCCCCGCGCCCCACTCCCCGGCCCCGTGAGCTCCCCCTCCTCCTCTCCCCCTCTCCCCCTCTCCCTCTGCACAAGGTCTTGGCTTTTGGGTTAATACACTGCTGCTCTAGTACATTTTATTGGTAGTTCATTTCACTGCATTTTGTATCGGAACAAGGTCTCAGTTCTGGAGTTACATTGTTTACATTGTTGCGCTGATGCATTTTAGTGGCAGTGCAGTTCACTGCATTTTCT
>NC_041380.1:373638799-373665037 GCF_002162155.2 Triticum dicoccoides | reverse complement strand
ATTTGGAGTTGTATTCCAACTTGGGAAGTAGTAACAGATATAAAGCTCATGTTTCCGTCCTCCGCTTGTAGTGTCACAGTGAACTAGTAAGTTTTTTCACAGAATAATTAAGTAGTAACTTCTGCTTCTAGTGTCACATACTAATCCTAGTGCAACATAAACCTGCGGCAGGCAGGCCTTAGCTATTGTCGCTTATCTTCAATCACTGCATTTTATATCTATAAGCAAGGTATCAAAGTTGCGTCAGTTCGACCAAAATGAATCCTCGTAAGCCATGGTTTGGGTTTTGGTCTAGAGTAGAAGTTATCTCGACATTTACATGTCCAAAATTAATGCTGTAGAAATTGTGTTGCCCTGGGACTGAGGTTGCTCCTGCTGCTGTCCAGTACTTGTAGTGGTTAATCTGAGTCATACTCAGTTTTTAGAGAATTTCTTTTTGTTTTAGAGAAAAGCGTCATACTCAGTCATCGCAGGAACACATACAACACGAGGCTGCATTCTCAGCTGTACGCGATCTCTGGTGAACTTTCCAAGTCATTTCAAGCGTGTTTTATACGACTGGGATTAACACAGATTAAATTGTAATGGTGTGACACGGATCTGAAAAATCCTAATGGCAAACTGTATTCTAGTCTAGTCTAGATGAAAAAAAAACAGTATGGTACAAAGCCAGAACAAAGTTTGCAGAATGGATGACCAGTCTTCCAAATACTTAATGCTCCAAGAACAATAATTTCTCCAGCACTTAAACACAGTTGCAGAAGACCAACAAGTGTTTTTTTTGTGAAATAGACCAACAAGTGCTGCTAACCAAAGCTTGAGCAATAAGTTTTTTGTCACCAGTGGATGGCCTGCCCCGCTGGATTGCTAGCCCATTTGTAGCGCACAAAAAATAAACTTAATTTCTTGTCTCTTGGGATCTATTTATTTATCAGAAACAGAGTACTCTGCATTTCTGAGACAATGATTACTTTCTATCACCACTAGAAGCAAACCATAATATTACTCCGTCCGTATCAAAATATAAGACTTATGGTACAGAGGTACTCCATCTTTGATAAAGGAGTAGTACATTATATCAACTGCTATGTTCGTGTTACCAAAGTTTATACAGCAAGAACAGAATATAACTTCAGCTTTGGCAATTTGCGGGAGTGAAAATAAGAACCTCTTCTCCCTGGTTAGCAGTAAATACTGCATGGGCAATGCCTGCTGTTTTCTCTTCTGAAATTTATGAATGTCAGTGGATCAACATCTATGTGCCATAAATTGCCTCACCTCACGCAGCATGCATGATGCCACAATGTCTAGTACGTACTGCCAAGCAACTGGCAAATAATTATAGCTTAGAATAAATAAATCTGATGTAAGATAAGCATGGCATGAGCTTTAATTAAATAGCATAATACACGTTGGTAGTCCATCTCTCTCGAAAAAAAATACATGTTGGTAGCAGATGATAGATACCAATCCATTGGATCATCAAACATATTAAAGTCTTTTTTTGTGCCCTTATTAGCTACTCACACTATTTGCCCCGCGGTTTCTCTGTCATGGCTACCAAGTGATTGATGGTGGGCTAGAAAAATAAAACCACCAAACTATCAGTAAAAGATGTGAACCAACATCTTTCATTGTTATGCATATCAAACACCAAGGGTTATTTTCACTTAAAGTTTTAGAATGGGTGCATTACAATTCAGTCTGATATCTAATAAGACACTCTGGGCTGATATAATTACGGAACAGAACCAACCATGATAAATAAAAGGTGATGTTGTCTATGCATTACCAAAAATGTATCTTTGTGAACAAATAAATTGGTACCAACAGCAATGCCATCTTACTGTAGAATTAGAATACATGGACATGATCAGCTCAGCTCCCAAACTGCCATTCATCACATCAATTTCCCCTTATGTAACTCCAGTCAAAATTTTATGTTGGTCTACCTAGTAGATGCCCATGGTTTGATTTTATGTTTGTTCCTATCAATACAAATGCTGAGCTATGTTCCATTTTTACTGTTCTTTGTGATAGTTTTTGCAACTTTACTTCCCATCTTAAGGCAAGCCCCATTTTTACTGTTCTTTGTTAGCAGAGCTGCTTGTTTCTAGTAGTGGCAGTGAAGTCCTCATAATAATCAGGCGGATGTTAACTTTCTCTTTCTGATGTCCCCAGAAGTTAACTAAGATTGTGGTGCTAGTAGAGGCACATTGTGGCCTTTTCATCCATATGAAAGTAGAGGCCCTTGAGTTTGCTGGGTTTGTGCTAGTTTGCTGGGTTTTGTCTCCGACCATCGTGTCGTGATGATATTGCAGGTACCCCGAGAGGCCCTTGAGTTTGCCGGAATGTCGATTAACTTCCGTTCCGGCAAATTCGGGTACTCCATATGTCCTATTTTCAGCAAAGGTCATGCTGAAATTTTCTGTGAATTTTAGCATGACTTTGCTAAAAATAGGACATATGGGGTACTTGTGACTAATGCATGGGCCGGGGTATCTTAGTAGTTAATTAAGTAGGATCAAGTGCCCCGGCGTACTTGTGACTAATGCATGGCTTTTAGGGTGCCTCGGTGTCGATAAAAATTGAAATGATGAAAGGTTAGGCTTTTAGGGTGCCTCGGCGTCGAAAAAACCCTCAATGATAAAAGCTTAGATTTTAGGATGCCTTGGTGTCGACAAACCCTAAATGATGAGACCATGATCTTGTTCCTTGACAATAACCAACTTTTTGATCAAACTTTGTTTCTATTTAGAGAGAAACATGGCCCACAACGATGAGGCCGGGGGTTCGGGCGGCAAGGCATTCTGGGAGCTGTCCCAGGAGATGGAGGAACAACCTCACTTGTATGAGGCTGCCGCCTTCCCCACCGATCCTGAGACCACGGATGGTGCCGCCGAGGATGACCACACTGATGCCACCACTGATGGTGCCGCCGAGGATGCCACCAATGATGATGGCGGCGCACGCACAGATGGCAGCCAACCGAAGAGGCAACGGAAGGACCGGCGCCCGATCGTGCTCCGCACCCTCAAGGAGGAAGTTACTGAAGTGGACTCCAACGGGAATCCAACGGCGCCCGAACGAATAGTCAAGGGGTACTCGCTTCAGCTCGGGTGCATTGTCCGGAGCACCGTCTCGATCAACACCGAGAACCTGAGGCATCCTGACCGAGGGAATTTGCGCCACCTCCTCTTCACGAAGCTGCGCGAACGATACAAGTTCCCCGCTGAATTTGAAAACACAAGCCTCAAAGGGAATAAAGTGAACAATGCTGCCCTCACGAAGATGAGCAAGGCCTTGTCTACTTGGAAAAGCAATGTGAAGAGAATGATCGAGAAAGGTGAGAGTTATCAGAAGATCAAGGAGAAAAATCCTTCGATCACCGAAGATGACTACAACGACTTCAAGATCAATTGCTCGAGCACTGCAAGCTCCCAATCAAGTGAGTGGGGGAAACAAATGCGGGAGCTGAACATAGGGGAACACACACTCGGTCCCGGCGGTTACAGAGTGGCGGAGCCTATATGGGACAAGGAGGAGGCGGACCGTGCCGAGCAAGGCCTACCGCCCCTCTTCGATAAATACGGTGACAAGTAGACCAGGAACTTTGTCAGGGCCCGGTACAAGAAGGACCTGAAAACAAAGGAGCTTACCACGGATCCGAAGAGCAGGCAGCTTGAGCTTGTTCTGGTAAGGAATACACCCTCGCGTAATTAGCTCCATATGGTTGCATTCTAATTAATGAAGCCAAATTTCTAAATGGTTCACATTCCTTCCACAGGCGACTGAAAGCAGTAGCGCGGGGTCGACTAAGAGCAACCCTTGGGACACCACTCTAAATAGGGGGTTGAATGTAATGAAGAACAAGGACAAGCTCAGTAAGCCGACGTCAGCTGGTCGTGTGGCCGGCAAAGGCTTGTCGACAAAATGGGGGTCATACTATACCGCTGGTGTGCGGAAGGAGAAAAAGACCAGCTCGGAAAGCCAGGCGCGAGAGGTTCAAGAACTCAAGGCACAGGTGGCGCATATTCCGGAGATTTTCCAAGAGCAAGTGGAACAACGACTCGGAGCGACGATCACCGCCCTTGTGCCTACCTTGATCTCGGGGTTGAGTGCGTGGATTGCGGGCGGCCAACAGGGGGCGCCCCCGATTCCTAGCTTCATGGCCAGCAACTCGCATAATGCGATGGCGGGGCCATTGGTGCCTCCGGCGGAGGCGGCATTGGTGTCTCCGACGCCGGCACGGGAGCTTAATGCACCCGGGTGTACGCCGGCCGGCACCTCTTCAGCAAGCTGCCCCTCCGTCAACTGCACGCCCGCCGTTGGCGGTGCGTCGACATTAGCCGAGCTCGACGCCATCATCACGGTAACTAATTAAGCCTCTCTCGGCCGAGGACTTCATCTCCTTGCCTTTGACTGGGCATCCCTAACGCCCTACATGTTTTCACAGGGCGCCGCCGACGTTCCGTGCACTCTCCTCCACTTCGTGAACAACGAGTTGGTCGATGTCGCCAAGGGCAAAATCGTTCAACCGGGCAACCCCTTGTTCCACGGTACCCAGATGCCACCCAACTTGTTTAGGGTTCAACTGGTTCGGGTGCTGCCAGGCTGCGATGACTTGTTACCTCCGATTCGACCCGTCGGGGCCGACGATGAAGACGTGATGACCCTCAGCGCCTGCCTGAGCTGGCCCGTGCTTTGGCCGAAGAGCCAGATTCGTTTGGGGGCGGGGGACACCACCCCAAAGACAACACCGCGAGTCGTGTCGGCGCCAAGTCGGCCCCATGGCAAGACCGCCGTAACGGTGCCGGACATCCCTATGCCACTGGATCCAAACATGCATATGGCACAGTATCAGAACGACGACAACGACGACGATGATACATTTGGCAACGTCGATCAGTACTTTGCCGAGCATGGGTACGATGGCGACTTCATGGGGCCTCCTTCTCAAGAACCAAACCCAACAAAAGACGTGTGTGATCTAGGTGGTACCGCAGAGAAGCCAAGTTGCAACAGGCGCCGTCTGGTGTTCAGCTCTCAGGAGACGCCTCCAGCTGCCGACTTCACCGAGCCTCAGATAGGCGAGGTGCGAAATATTATCAGCCCCAACACACTCAAGAAGGTGGTCTGTGAGCAGAACTCGGTCCCATTACAGGAGAAGAAGAAGGCACGCAAAAGAAAGACTAAGAAGGGTGCGAGCCAGCCGGCACCGAGTACGATCCGTGCTCAGGACGGGCCACCTTCACCGCAGGATATCTCGAGGAGGGTGCATGTGGCGGGTAGGGCGATGCTACCGACAAATATGCTCAATGCTGCAACTGGTGCTATGCGGAGTCTGCATGACAGTGTTCTTTCTTTGGAGAAGCGGCGTCTCAGGGAGAAGGATGTGGCATACCCGGTTTTCGCGGCCAAGGTGCCAGAGGGCAAGGGCTTTGTGGATAACTCCATCGGGCATACGATTGTCCTGCGTTTTGATGACATCCACGCTATGTTGAACCTTCATCCGCTGCACTACACCTTCGTTCGGCTATTTTCGCCGAGTATGGAGATGCGGATCATTCGCGACAAGACCCCGTACATCGTGATAGTCGACCCCTTCTACATGCGTGCCAAGATCTTGGGCAGCGCTGGGGACCGGCAAGTCGCGAGTTCTTACCTTGAAGGCGTCATTCTGGCAAACCAAGATAAGGATAACTTCCTCGTGCCTTACTTTCCCGAGTAAGTCCTCCCCTCAACCGGCCCGTAACATATGAATTCTTACATTTCGATCATTTTTCTTTTAACATTCCGTGTTTTCTGCAGTGACACACGTTGCACGCTCATCCTCCTAAGCCCCAAATATTCCATGGCCACGTATTTCGACCCGGACCGTCAGTCGAACGTAGACTACACAAATGTCAAGAAGGTTCTTGATGATGTTCTCCCCGGCTACGCCAAATCTGGAGGCACCTTCACCAGGCCTATTCGTAAGTACGGCAAGCATGTGTTCTCCCACAATACAACGTTCTGCTGCGTCAAGCAGCCCCTGGCGGTCGTAAGGGTGCCTACTACGCCATCCATCACATGCGGGCGATCGTACGGGACCATCATCAACTTCTGCTACCGAGTAAACTCAAAGATTGGGCAAAGAGCGTGTCGGCAATCCAGGACGCGGACCTCCGACAAGAATTCTTTCGCATCCAGTCGGAGTTTGCGGAAATCATCCATCAAGATGTCCTTCGTACCTCGGGGCAGTTCTACCTCAACAATCAACCGTCCAACAGTGACATCGACACAATGCTACAAATGCAGGCTGACAACGACCGTTATTTCATGACTCCCACGATAGATGGCAGCTTCATCCACGCTCCGGTCCCTTGAGTCGAGTCGAAAGCAGTGATGCTGTGTCTAGTTCTGAAACATCGATTGGCTCATGTTGTAATTAAACTTTAATGAACTTGTAGTATGTCTCTTTGGTTTCGAGAGTCGTTCAACTTAGATGTAATCGATGCTATTAATGTCTTGCTTTTCTCTTCCGATCGTTCTGTTGCATACTTATATATTGCTTATGTATTGTCTGTGAATTGGTACTAATGTTTCGTTTGGCTAGTGCATAGCGATGCCGACGTATGTCGTGTACAAGGGTAAGGTTCCCGGAGTTTGCGATGACTGGGAGGAGTGTCGGAGACAGGTTCACCGATTCAGCGGTAACAGTTACAAAGGGTACACCACTAGGGCCGAGGCCGAATCTAGATACGCCCGCTATCTAGCGGGAGAGGGGAGGGAGTGTTGGAGAAACCGGATGAAGACGAGTTTCATCGTGATGATGCTCATCGTGATGACCGCATCTCTCTTCTATGTGATGGTAGTTTAGATGATCGATATCAACTTGTAATGTGAAGACAAACTCGCTACTCGCGGTCTCGAGACTTGTAATATAATGTTCTATCTTTGTTCGGTCTTTTTAATTCGGAGACTAATATGATGAATTGTATTCGGAGACTAATATGATGAATTGTATTCAAAGACTAATCTTCTATTGTATTCGATGAATCTGTTGTTGATGTGTGCTGTCTATATTTTGTCAAATTATACATTTTGTAACCTGTGCAAAAAACAGAAAATAAAAAAATAAAAAAAACATAATATTCATACTAATGGCGCATCACATGACAGTGCGCCATTAGTATGATAGTGCATACTAATGGCGCATCACTGGGTAGTGCGCCATTAGTATGCCGCGGTTACTAATGGCGCATCCAGTGGTGGTGCGCCATTAGTATGCCAAAGCACCTGGGTATACATGGCCCCTGGGAGGCATACTAATAGTAAAAATTACTAATGGCGTGCTGTTAATGGCGCACCACAGATGCGCCATTAATAGCCATATTAGGTGCGCCATTAGTAGGGGTTTTTCTAGTAGTGGTTGCGATCACAAAGGATCGACACATGGACAAAGTCATGCTTGTTGAGTCATTAGGATACAACCTTATGTATGTCTCAATGCTTTGTGATCTTGATATGGTTGTTGTCTTTGGCAAGTACCATTGTGTTGTGGTTATGGAAGCTGACAATTCCAAAGTCTTCGAAGGCTTTAGGAGAGGAGACATGTATATTGTTGATTTCTCTACAGGACCACAACCAGCCGTGTGCTTACTTGCAAAAGCTTCAGAAGGCTGGCTCTGGCATCGACGAATTGGTCATGCAGGCATGAGGAATTTGCACACGCTTGTGAAGAAGAAGCATGTCATTGGAATAGAGAATGTCAAATTCCTTAAGGATCACCTATGCGGAGCCTGTGAAGCTGGGAAGATGACGAAGGACAAGCATCCAGCGAAGACTATCATGACCACCACTCGCCCATTTGAATTGCTTCACATGGATCTCTTTGGTCCTAATGATTATTCTATTATTTCAAATGAAGCATCTCAATATGGCTTTGTTATTGTTGATGATTATTCTCATTACACATGGGTACACCTTGTTACTTACAAACATGAAGTGCAGGAAGTCTTCAAACAATTTTCCTCGAGGGCTTCAACCAACTTTAGTGTGAAGATCAAGCACATCAGAAGTGACAATGACACTGAGTTCAAGAATTCTCGTCTCGATGACTATCTTGATGAACTTGGTATTACTCATGAGTTATCTGCTCCTTATACTCCTTAGCAGAACGGCGTCGTGGAGCATAAGAACATGACTCTTGCTAAGATGGCTCGCAGTATGCTTGATGAATACAAAATGCCTCATCGGTTCTGGACTGAGGCAATTGATACTGCGTGCCACATCATCAACAGAGTATATGTTCACAAATTCTTCAAGAAGACTGCCTATGAACTCCTCACTGATAAGAAACCCAATGTAAGTTATTTCAAAGTCTTCGGTGCTAAATATTGGATTAGAGATCCTCATCACAACTCAAAATTTGCACCGAAAGCACATGAAGGTTTTATGCTTGGTTACAGAAAGGACTCGCACACCTACAGAGTCTTCAACAACGTTCTTCATAAGGTTGTTGAAATTGTAGATGTGCAGTTCGATGAAACTAATGGCTCGCAAAGAGAGCACCTACCTACTATGATAGATGAACCAACACCTGAGGAAACTATCAAGTTCAAGGCTACTGAGGATGTCATTCCTACTGAAGAATCTGCTGAAGAATTCATTCCAGAACATGAAGAACGTTGAGCTAATGCACCCGAAGAAAATGCTGAAGAAAATGGTGCTGAAGAAAACGCTGATCAAATTCTTCAAAAGCAACCAGCTCATCCTCGCATTGCAAAAGAAGTGCAAGTTGAAAAGATCATCAATGACATCAAAGCGCCAAGTCCTCTCACATGCTCAAAAGCTTCACATTTGTCTAACTTTTGTGGGCACTATGCTTTTGTCTCTATTACAGATCCCACTAAGGTAGATGAAGCATTTCTGGAGTCTGAGTGGATTTAGGCCATGCAAGAAGAATTACATCAGTTCGAGCTCAACAATGTCTGGGAACTGGTCAAACGTCCAGATCCTCGCAAGCACAATATCATCGGCACAAAGTGGATCTATCGCAACAAGCAAGATGAAAATGGCCTTGTGGTGAGGAATAAGGCACAGGTTGTAGCTCAAGGCTACACATAGGTTGAAGGAATTGATTTCGATGAAACTTTTGTACCTGTTGCTAGGCTTGAGGCTATTCGCATATTACTTGCTTATGCTAACCATCATGATATCACTTTATATCAAATGGATGTGAAAAGTGCATTCCTCAATGGTAAGCCCGAGGAAGAAGTATATGTTGCTCAACCCCCAGGTTTTGAAGATCCAAAGAATCCTGACAAAGTCTTCAGACTCAACAAGGCCCTCTATGGCCTCAATCAGGCCCCACGGGTGTGGTATGATACTTTGAACGAATTCCTCATGATGAAAGGCTTCAAATCCGTGATGAATTTGCCTATATGATGAGTGAAGAATACCAAATGTCTATGATGGGAGAGTTGAAATTCTTCTTAGGTCTTCAAATTCGTCAACAACACAATGGCATATTCATATCTCAGGAGAAATACCTCAAGGATGTACCGAGGAAATTCGGCATGCAAGATTGCAAATGCGTCAAAATTCCTATGCCCACAAATGGCCATTTGTGCACTGATAAAAATGGTATTAACTTCGATCATAAGGTATACCGCTCCATGATTGGTTCTTTATTGTACTTATGTGCATCTAGGCCAGATATAATGCTTAGTGTTTGCATGTGTGCCTGATTTCAAGCTACACCGAAGGAATCACACCATAAGGCTATGAAGCATACTCTTCGATATCTAGCTCACACACCAACACTTGGATTATGGTACCCCAAGGGCTCGGCTTTTGATCTCATTGGATATTCTGACTCTGACTATGCTGGTGATCATGTGGACCGCAAGTCAACATCTGGTACATGTCATTTCCTCGGACGATCTTTGGTCTGTTGGTCCTCGAAGAAACAGAACTGCATATCACTATCTGCTGCTGAAGCTGAGTATATTGCCGCTGGTTCTTACTGTGCCCAATTGCTATGGATGAAGCAAACTCTCAAGGACTACGGTGTCAACATGAAGAATGTGCCTCTCTACTGTGACAATGAGAGTGCCATCAAGATTGCTCACAACCCAGTTCAGCACTCGAAGACAAAGCACATTCAGATTCTTCATCATTTTCTTCGTGATCATGTGTTGAAGGGTGACATTTCTATTGAGCATGTGAAGACTGAAGAACAGCTAGCCGATATCTTCACAAAGCCCTTGGATGAGAAGAGATTTAGCAAGTTGCGATGTGAGCTAAATATCCTAGAATCTTCGAATGTTCTTTGAAAAGGACACTCATCCTAACACTTATGCAAAATTGATGACTTAGATGTGCAACACATGAAGAAACATTTTTCTTCAATTCAATGAAGAACAACACTCTTAGTGTGAAGAAATTAATGAAGAATTTGATTCTAAGAACCCTACGATAATTGTACGCGGTGTCTGAAATCATCATTCTTATACGGTGGGTCACGCCACCACCAAAAGTTGAAATTCCTCAATTATTCATATTCTTCAACTTTGTATTGTCTTCACTGCTTCCGTCGTTTTTCTTCATTGGCTATATATATATATATAAGTTTATGTCCTCTACAGCATTCACTTATTGCTAATTCTTCAAGTTGGTTTTTTCTACTAAGTGAATGTGATCGGACCCTTCCCCCTCTATGCTATACTCAACCCAATCTATTCACAAATTCTTCATGTGCGTTCTATTTGAAACTCGTTCAAAATCTTCATTGTGTCTGACGGTGTCATGGACTAGGGGGTACTCACCACGTCGTCTCCCGATCTATTAGATTGGGCCGAGGCCCCCCATGGCCGTATACTCATGGGCCAGTTCAGACAGCTGCCGCATACAAGGAAGATTCCACAAAGACTTGGCGATCAAGACAAGGACTTCTCCCCACCGGCGTATTCGACTAGGACTCTTGTTAACCTAGGCCTCTGGTGCATTATATAAACCAGGGCCAGGCTAGTCGATAGAATATACAACATACACATAGACAATCATACCATAGGCTAGCTTCTAGGGTTTAGCCTCTCTGATCTCGTGGTAGATCTACTCTTGTACTACTCATATCATCAATATTAATCAAGCAGGACGTAGAGTTTTACCTCCATTAAGAGGGCCCGAACCTGGGTAAAACATCGTGTTCCTTGCCTCCTGTTACCATCGATCCTAGACGCACAGTTCGGGACCCCCTACCCGAGATCCACTGGTTTTGACACCGACATTGGTGCTTTCATTGAGAGTTCCGCTGTGTGATCGACAAAAGGATCGATGGCTCGCCTGCAGATCAACTACGACTTCGGCGTCTTCATCACCAGTTCGACTGGTCACCTTGGTTCGACCAAGAATTGCGCCCCGTGTTCGGATCACCATGTTCGTACGAGGGCCTTCATCAAACATCAACTCCGATCTCTATCAATATCATGGAGGAATCATCTATGGAGCTCGGGGGCTCAACGTCAACATTGCCCTCAAGTGACCGTGTTGTTTTTTTTGGACAGCGAACTCGTATCTGCCGCCACCACCTTCTCGAGTATCGCTTTGATGATCTCTTTTGTGGAATTATGCGGAATTGAGTCTATAACAACCCTGGAAAATTTCGTCGAGTTCCGATGGAGGAATCTCTGGCAATCCACGATATACCGGAGCCCTGTCAAATCTGGACGGGAATTTGGATGAGTTTATGGCGTGGTGTCCAGCTTCTAGCCTGGACGTCCTTTGGAAGATCCAACCGCTTATCGGCTGCGGAATTCCTATATCTACCACCTCTCAAAATTTTAGCTCGATCCGACCGTCCAAACTCCGGGAACCTTCCGATTAGTGCATCACTTTTCGGATATGTTTTTTGCGTGAAAATGAATCCGACCCGTGTTCATCTTTTTTATGAACGGGATTTCGGACATCCCTTTTGAAGGAAGTTTTGTATGGGTATTGTGTTTTGTTCCCAAACACATCCCACTAACTTTAAATTTTTTTGAACATGATCTTCAACATCATGCTGGTGTCAAACCAGTCCGGCAATATTACTCCACGGCTGCCGACCTGCGCTAGACACGTCGTCACTTTAGCCGAGCTCAACTTCTTCGGATCATCATCTCGGAAAGCCGAACAAGAGTCCGGCATCGCGAAGGATAAATCATCATCAACATCGCCGCCCCACGGATTACACGGAGCGGGCATACCGGCATCGCCGCACGGTCGCTTCATCAAGCCGGCATCGACCACGTCACGACCTGCATCGACAGGGCCGCACTATTGCTTCTTCAAGCTGGTGTCCATCACGCCAACCTACTTCGACTCATCGGCTGACGTCGAGGCTTCGACATCTCGGCTGGACCGGGGGCTTCGCCATCTCTTCATCAACCTACTCCGGACACTTCGGCATCACTAGCCGACCAGCTCCGTCACGTTAGCTGGGCCGAGGGCTTTGCCTCGGCGAGTCAACCTTTACCAGCATTGCCATGCCGTCGTTTTATCGCCCATCAGGCAATGGGTGTGTGTAGCGAGTCCCAATTTTGGGAATCACCTTCCTTCGGATTGCTACAACAAATAAACCAGGTGCTATTAATCCTAGTATTTTTTGCTTGTTTGGGTTCATTTTTCCCAAGGAATTATTACTCTGCTTTGTCCATGATATGTACACAGGTCTATCAAATGGTGACCGCATTAACGACGGTCGTGTGGTGGTTCGATCAGTTCCCATACATAGTCCAGCGAACGCCGCATCCGGAGCTCGGACCGACCTGTGAATTCAGGCTTTGCCACGCCTTTACTACATCACGCCGACGCCCTGCATCGACATTGACTTCGGCGCCAGGCCATATTTCTTCTATTCCTCACTTTGCATAAATTATTTATTTTGCAACATTTTTTTAATTATCATTATTACCATTATCTCCGGTTTGCACTATTTTTTGTGCACAGGAAAATGATCCCGGGACTTCGGCGTCACTCTGCCGGTCTGCATTGACCATGCTATGTCAGCACTTCGGCGTGTCGAGCTCTCTGCTCCGCCACCTCGGGACCAGCTTGGGGGATGGAACCTTGCCCCGCATCAAGCTCGGACCGCGTCATCAATACCGGACACATTAACCAGCTAAGTCGCTTTCATCTTCAAAGATTTAATTTCTAACTTGTGTTCGGTTCGACCAAGCATTTTACTTTTTTGGAAAAAAGTTTTTTGTTAAAAATTTCATTGTCCAAACTTTGTTTGTGACGCATAAATTCAAATACCCAATTCATTTGGGGGCTTCCTTCATGAAGCTTTTCCACTTGCATATGATTATACTTGTACGGCTTCGTTCCTTGTTCGTGTATTACGCCACAATATGCACCATATTGACTTAAGCGATTTGCAAGCTGGGTTGCCTCGCTCCTGTGTTTACCCCTATGTTCCCGATTGTTCGGCTAGGGAGTAAAGGGAGCACCTCTGTGATTGTCACGATCGGGTCGCCCGAGCCGGACCTCAGACTGGGTGAAGCCGAAAGCTAGCGCTCTTATAGTTTTCAATGATGGTCGGCACACAACGGAACTCATGAGTACAAAAAATCTATTGCACAAGTCTCATAATAACAATGAGCACCGAAGAAAGGTATCGGTGGGGGTACTATTTTCTTCGAAGATGCTTCTTACACTTCACGGTAATATAGCATAAGTTCCCTGAGCGCGCTTTGTCTGTTACAGCCTTATGGCCTGATTGCCTGGTTATTGGAAACACCGTCGATATTCTCGACCGATGGAGTACATAACACTTTTCGGTCCTTGACCGAAGAGGGAGAAGCTGACGGTCGGTTAAGACGCGTTTAAAGTTCGTTTGAACATAGATATGATATAAGTACTTCGGTACATGCAATCATTCTTCTACCAAGTCACTTGGGGGCTCTTAAGTTTATTTGAGCCATTTTATAATAAGTGTTCTTCTTCTTAGTCGTTGCAAAGTTTTATTATTATTATTTATCACTCCTTTTTTCGACATGAGTGTGCGGTCACTAGCTAGGGAGCCTAATTTCTCTCTCAAAGCCGCTAGAGTTTAGTTTGCTAAACTGGCCTGATGAGAAGTACTCCACCCTCGGGATAGGAGGTCGAAGCCATAGGCTGACCCGCTCGAAGTCTTGAGATAGAATGTATCATGTTAAAGCACGACAAAAGCACTTCTTTTTTCTAAGACCAACTTTCGGATTGGCACCGAACACTTGATATTGTTCGGACGTCATGTTTTTACTGACGTTTCTTGGTTTTCCAAACTTTTTGGCACTTTTAAACTATTTGTGCTTTTCCAGCATTAGTCTCGCAGTGCAACGCCAGACACCTTTAGGGATTCGGCAAAAACATTCTCAGATATTGCTATATATGCATCGGTTTCGAATTGTGTCTTCGGTCAATAGTTGGGTTGCCCGGCTCCTGCACTTGCTTCCTACGTTCTGTTTTATTCGGCTAGGCGTGCAAAGGGAGAACCACTGCGATTGTGCTTCTAGCTCACATGGTTAAGCACCTCAGTGGAGAAAGCCGAAAACTGACTTTCACAATAAGCGTAAACTGGTCAGCGATCCGATGACTATGTTAAATGATGGGCCGTTCATAACATTGGCCGAAGTGTTTATGGCTTGACCCCGACTGTCGCCAAACACTATCGGGGGCTATTAACTGGCCTCCCAAACTAAATCCTCAATATTTTTCTCTTACATTAGAGCTGAGGTTTAATGATCATGCTTATCATGACCACCCAAAGAAAGGAACCGATAGCGGGACTATTTTCTTTGGAAGACATTTCCTCTGTTAAACAATAATATAACTCTCTACGTACCTTTGTTTATAAAACCGTATGGCCAGATTGCCTTGTTTGTTGTAAATCTTTGCCCTCATAAAGGCTTTATAAAGTAGGACAAACACTCCTCGGCTACTAGTCGAGGAGGTGGAAGTTGATGGTCGGTCAACAAAGTTTTGTACAATGCGGATCCGAGCATTAATGACGTAAAGTACTTGGATACATAGAGTCATTACACATAATTTGTGATTTTACTATGGATATTGATCCTTAATTCGGGCACCCGTGCCCGCATTAAGGCTCGGGGGCTACTGGGCTTCGGGCTTATTATTTACATAAAGGGGCACATTGATCCCTAGATCTGGTGTTACCACCCGACCAGTGTCTCGGGGGCTACTGCATTGCTTGTCCAATGTAGAAAATTTTATGTGCAATATAGTTTCCGAGGAGATTTTGATCCTCAGGTTGGTCGGCCGCACCCAACCTGAGTCTCGAGGACTAAGCACGCCGCTTGTAGTGTCCCGAAGTATTCTGCCGAGCTTGGACTTGATCCTCAGGCCGATTTTGCAAATCAACCTGAGTCTCAGCGGCTACTGGGATCAGCGGTCTTACGTCATCCTTCAGGTGCATCTCAGGTTTTAGACCGATACACACCTTGAGGGCTACTGGCTATATATCTCGGCAGAGAATAAATTGCACCAATAAAAAATATTCACAAAAATCGGCCCACATTCGGGGTGGTGCACCACCTCGGAAGCAGCCCGGCATAAAGCTCGGGCGCTAGTGGCTGGCTCCATAGAGGGCATTTCCGGCATTAAGCTTGGCTAAACTCCTTCAAACTTCTTTGAACCGAGGTGGTTTACGACACCTCGGATATAGTCCGGCGTTGGAGCTCGGATACAGTCCGGCGTTGGAGCTCGGATACATAGTCCGGCGTTGGAGCTCGGATACATTCCGATGTTAGAGCTGGGAAGCGGTCCAGCGTTGGTGCTCGGTTGCAAAAGATACCTCGAATACAGTCTGGCGTTGGAGCTCGGACGCAAGAGGACGCTGCCGCCCAGGAACAACTTCAAACCCGAAGTGTGGCATAAAAATAACAAGGCATTGGTAAAGGCCGGAAACTTAAAGGGGCTCCTCGGATACCCGACGTGTAAACTCGTCGAATGCATTTCGGCGATCCTCAAGATTGAAGATAAAGAACATTTGTTGAACCAGTTTTCAAGACCGACGACCGAAGATAAAGAGCAGTTCGGAAGAATCAAGGAGTGTCCCTAACTTGAAGACCGGTTCAGGGGGCTACTGATGGTGTCATGGACTAGGGGGTACTCACCACATCGTCTCCCGATCTATTAGATTGGGCCGAGGCCCCCCATGGCCGTATACTCATGGGCCAGTTCGGACAGCTGCCGCATACAAGGAAGATTCCACAAAGACTTGGCGATCAAGACAAGGACTTCTCGCCACCGGCATATTCGGCTAGGACTCTTGTTAACCTAGGCCTCTGGTGCATTATATAAACCAGGGCCAGGCTAGTCGATAGAATATACAACATACACATAGACAATCATACCATAGGCTAGCTTCTAGGGTTTAGCCTCTCTGATCTCGTGGTAGATCTACTCTTGTACTACCCATATCATCAATTTTAATCAAGCAGGACGTAGGGTTGTACCTCCATTAAGAGGGCCCGAACCAGGGTAAAACATCGTGTTCCTTGCCTCCTGTTACCATCGATCCTAGACGCACAGTTCGGGACCCCCTACCCGAGATTTGCCGGTTTTGACACCGACAGTGTCCTTGTCAGCTGAAGAAATCGCGAACGGAACATTAAAACCTATCTTATCAAATTTTTTGGCTTTGCCGCTCAAACCGTTCCGCATCCCACGTTATACTTATCACTCACCCAAGATCGCACACGATCTCCACCTCTCAGTACGTGGGTGACACATGTCAAGCGAATGAGAAGGGTCAGGGGCATGTTCGTCCAATTTCTTCGGGCGAGCAGTTTTTCACCGTGGCTATAAATACCCCTCCGTCCCTTCCTCACTTCTCTTACTCCGCTCGACCTCGCTCTCCAGCTCGAGCTTCTCAAACCCTAGCACCGTCGCTACTTCATCGCCGCCGTGAGGAAGAGCATCACTGCCTCGACCTCGTTGCCGACGTACTCGGGCCGACCGCGGAAATCTTCACTCCGCCGCCGCCGTAGCCGTCTTTCTCCGCCAAGTTAGGGCATGGAAGATCTGCACAGACGAACTTCACATCTCCTCACTCCAGTTCGTCGTGTTCTTCGTCTAGGGTAATTAAAAGTTACTTTTACTGCCCTCGTTGATTCGAATGATTATATCCAAAATCTTCAAAGGTGTTTTTCTTCATAGCTTCACACACTAAACACCTCACAAGTCATCTGTTCTTGATTCGTTTCTCTAAGCATCATTTTTCTTCAAGATTCCTCAACTGTGTGGATCTTCGATCTATACAACTCTGGAACCTAAGATAAAGAACGCTTAGTGAAATTCTTCAAGACTCATCTGGTCAAATTCCTCAAACTTGTTCTTTTTAAAAAATCCTCTGAGAACGTATATGACCTCTCCAAATTCCTCGCAACTATACTCTGTTCATAGGTACACATGTCAGCTGCTGAATCACTAGGTTCTCATCAACTTAACTCATTTGCAGCGTTCCTCGAAGAAAAGTTGCATACTTCTTCAGAGAATTCAATTGTCCAAATTCCTCAACTGAAGAAAATGGCTGACGGTAAGAAGCCACAAAAGGGAGGAAAGAGGCCTGAGGTCAATACGGTGTTTGAGATCCCTGATGAAATATATCCTGGGTACTACACACCTATTGAGGAAACCAAGAATGAGCGCAAGGTGTGCATTCAGAAAATAGAAAGGAGATGGGCAAGAGAGTGGAGGGAGTACATGTATGTATCTCCAAAGTACATGAAGAAATTCGCACTCAATCCTCCATGCCCAAGAGCTCCATTGGCACCTGGCCAAATCGCTGATCCCACCAGCCTCAAGCGCGGTGAGGACTATCCTGATGAATGGGCCAAGCGCCAAGCCAAGTTGGCTAAGCAAGCCAAAGAAGCATTGAGGAAATTCAATGAAGACTCTGCTGCTGCTGCTGCCTCTGCTGAGGCCTTTGCTGTCAAGCCAAAGAAGGCTATGTCAAAGAAGCCTGCGCACAAGCCAAGTGCTTCACCAACAATGCCCTCAAAGCCAAGTTCCTCAGCAATGCCCTCACGGCCAATTCCTCATGCTGCTCCTGTTCCTCCAAAGTCCTTAGCTCCTCCGCCAAAGCCCTCAGTTGTTCCTTCTAAATCCTTAGCACCTGTGCATCTCGCCTAGTGCCAAAGGACTGCAGGCATCTCCATTGCCTCAGGTGTCTCAGCTAGTTCCTTGGCTGCACCAAGTTCCTCAGCTGGCCCCTCACCGCTAAAGACAAAGGCCACTTGAGGGAGTCATGGATTAGGGGGTGTTCGGATAGCCGAACTATACCTTCAGCCGGGCTCCTGGACTATGAAGATACAAGATTGAAGACTCCGTCCTGTGTCCGAAAGGGACTTTCCTTGGCGTGGAAGTCAAGCTTGGCGATACAGATATGTAGATCTCCTACCATTGTAACCGACTCTATGTAACACTAACCCTATCCGGTGTCTATATAAACCGGAGGGTTTTAGTCCGTAGGACAATGTACACATCAACAATCATACATAGGCTAGCTTCTAGGGTTTAGCCTCTTCGATCTCGTGGTAGATCTACTCTTGTACTACCCATATCATCAATATTAATCAAGCAGGACGTAGGCTTTTACCTCCATCGAGAGGGCCCAAACCTGGGTAAAACTTCGTGTCCCTTGCCTCCTGTTACCATCCGGCCTAGACGCACAGTTCGGGACCCCCTACCCGAGATCCGCCGGTTTTGACACCGACATTGGTGCTTTCATTGAGAGTTCCTCTGTGTCGTCGCCGTCAGGCTCGATGGCTTCTACGATCACCAATAACGATGTAGTCCTGGGTGAGACCTTCCTCCCCGGACAGATCTTCGTCTTCGGCAGCTTCACACTGCGGGCCAATTCACTTGGCCATTTAGAGCAGATCGAAAGCTACGCCCCTGACCGTCAGGTCAGATTTGGAAGTTTAAACTACATGGCTGACATCCACGGGGACTTGATCTTCAACGAATTCGAGCCACTGCCAAGCGCGTCGCACTGTCCCGACGAGCATGATCTAACTCTGCCGCCGAACAGTGCCCTGGAGGCCGCACCCGCATCGGCTTCGACCCTTAATTCGGAGCCAACTGCGCCGATCGAGGATGGGTGGTTGGACGCTGCCTTGGGGGCTGCGATCCCAATGGCGATTGAGCCGAACACCAGCCCCGCACTCCGCGAGACTCGTGACTCCAAGGAGCCGGACTCCTCTCCGGACCCCGAACCCTCCGCGCCCCTGCCGATCGAATCCGATTGTGCGCCGATCATGGAGTTTACTGCCGCGAACATCTTCCAGCACTAGCCTTTCAGCGATATTCTGAAGACACCAAAGTCTCTCTCTTTATCAGGAGAGCCCTAGCCGAACCACAGTCAGCAAGGTTGGGGTACGGACGATGACGAAATTCAAAGCCCACCCACCACCCACTTTGTAGCCACTGTCGACGATTTAACCGACATGCTCGACCTCGACTCCAAAGACATCGATGGTATGGACGCCGATGAAGGAGACGATGAAGAACCAGCGCCTATTGGGCCCTGGAACGCCACCTCGTCATATGACGTATACATGGTGGACGCACCAAAAGATGACGACGAGGAGCGGAAGGACGCAGCGAAGGCTTGTTCCCTCGAAAAGCAGTCAAAGCGGCGACGCAAGCGCCGCCCCAAATCCCGCCTCGACAGAAATAGCAATCACACAGACCCAGCGCTGGAGCAGGGCGAACCGCTGCCGGACAACGGCAATCCGGATAATCAAACCGAACAAACAAATTCTATCAAGGATAATGATCCGGATGACATAATGCCGGACAGGTACCCGGAGCAGTAGACTGCCCGTAAAAGGCTTGTTGCCACCACTAGGAGTCTGAAAAAACAGAAGCAAAGGCTCAAGGCCGTGCAAGACACACTCCAATTCAGATGGAGTAAAATACTCAACACAACAGCAAAGTATGGCGACAATCGCCCCTACAAGAGCTACCCAAAGAGGAAGCTGCTACCCAAATTCATTGAGGAGGCCTCAGACCCCCCAGAACCAAATGTCAAAGCAGCCACTTGGTCGGATAGACGACCCCCCTACCAACACCGAGCGGCATACAACGCCGCTCACCATACAACACGCAACCAATGCAAGGGCTCGCACCCAAAGGACGGTGCAACAAGATCCATCTATGGACCACGCAAGCACGCCCCAACATACAATGCAACACAACAAACATCCGAACAACGCGGTACACCTAGCTACAGGGGTGCCGCACACCCCCTATGTTTCACCGATGAGGTGCTAGACCACGAATTTCCAGATGGATTCAAGCCCGTAAACATAGAGGCATACGACGGAACAACAGACCCTGGGGTCTGGATTGAGGACTACATCCTTCATATCCATATGGCTCGAGGAGATGATCTCCACGCCATCAAGTACCTACCCCTCAAGCTCAAAGGGCCAGCTCGTCACTGGCTCAAAGGCCTCCCCGAAAGCTCCATTGGAAGTTGGGAAGAGCTCGAAGACGCCTTTCGGTCAAATTTTCAAGGGACTTATGTCCGACCTCCGGATGTGGACGATTTGAGTCATATAACTCAACAGCCCGAAGAGTCAGCCCGAAAGCTTTGGAACAGTTTTCTTACCAAAAAGAACCAGATTGTCGACTGTCCGAACGCCGAAGCCTTAGCAGCTTTCAAGCATAGCGTCCGTGATGAATGGCTCACCAGACACCTCGGCCAAAATAAGCCGAGAACGATGGCCGCATTAACAAACCTCATGACCCGCTTTTGCGCGGGGGAGGACAGCTGGCTAGCCAGATGCAGCACCAACGACCCCAGTACATCTGAAGTTAGAGATGGGAACGGGAAATCACGGCGCAACAGCAATAACAAACGCCGGAACAAAGAAGACAACACGAAGGGCACGACAGTAAATGCCGGATTCAAGCGCTCTTGGCCAGGACAAAAGCCGCCCCCTAAAGGCACCAGGGACGAATTGTCCAGCCTTAATAAAATTCTGGACCAAGTATGTCAGATTCATAGTACCACTGGTAAACCTGATAATCATACCCACAGAGAATGTTGGGTGTTCAAGCAGTCCGGCAAGCTCAACGCCGTACACAAGGAGGAGGATACACCAAGTGAAGACGAGGACGAGCCCCCCAAGCAAGACACGGGGGAACAAAAGCAATTTCCACCAGAAGTCAAAACAGTAAACGTGTTACACGTAATCAAGGGAAAAAACAATGCGGCACTCCCAGGAAAGTATAGCCAAGTGCCTATCACTACGAAGTCCTGCCACTGGTCATCTCAACCGATCACTTTCGACCATCGCGATTACTCAGCAAGTATCTGACACGCAGGATGGGCTGCCCTGGTATTAGACCCAGTAATTGGCGGATATCACTTCACAAGGGTCTTGATGGACGGCGGCAATAGCCTAAACCTAATATATCAGGATACAATCCGCGGGATGGGGCTAGACCCAACACAAATTCTCCATAGCAATACTACCTTTAAAGGAGTAATGCCAAGCCCAGGGGCTCGTTGTACGGGCTCCCTTCTACTGCAAGTTACATTCGGCTCCCCCGATAACTTCCGTCGCAAGCATTTAACTTTCCACATCGCTCCGTTTCAAAGTGGGTATCAAGCACTACTCAGACGCGAAGCTTTCGCTCGCTTTAATGCAATACCACACTACGCCTCCCTCACACTCAAGATGCCCGGTCCATGTTACAGTGCACGGAAATATCAAGTGTTCTCTGCGCGCCAAAGAGAGTGAGGCTGCCTTGGCCGCTGCACACTAAAGGCGCCCGGACAAACAAAAGCATCCAATAGGTCGTCAAGACCTCAGATACAACTAATCAAGTCCGGTGCCACTATTTATACGGAAATAAGTGGTCACATCCCTATTTGTCAATACAAGGGGCTCAACGCGCGCAGACAAGTGGCAACTTCTTATCATCTTGAATTATACATGGTTTCTTTAAAAATATCCTTTTGCACAACAACTTTTTCACTTAACTTCCCCTCTTTTACAGACGATCATCGTGCTACACCCATCCAAGATACGGCGCAACGGAGACATAGGCGCAGACGTGCAGCAGGGACCCACTCCAAGGATTCTTTTTAGATTAAGACCCTGCGTAAACCTTTTTTACTGTCTCTTGTTGATACATATCCACCGTTGAGAAGGATGCTGACGTCTTGGCATGTGGCCACGCCAGAACAATGCACGTACCTGGACACACAGGGCTTCTTACAAAGGCCACTATTTAGGCCCGGTTTATACCACAAAGACCGAATACCTTAGGGAGTGTTCGGCGTCGCGAGTTTGGCCCTATATGCATCTGTCAGCGTTCTGGGAACAGGGGTCCCCAGACTTGCCTGCCTGCGGCCTGCGGCATGGCTCAAAAGGGGGCCCAGTGCGGCCCATCTTCACCAACACAAACCCAAGACCCTCGCGAGGGGCCAAGCCTTGCGGGGCGGATGACGTGGAGCTTCCTCAGGCACGGCCTCGTCAGGCTAACTCACGAGGAGGCGGAGAGACCAAGGTGGGGTACCTCACGAGGTGCCCGTGACGCAAGCCATGAAGACCGAGGGCACCAGGCGGGTGCGAGCCCGCGGAGTGTCCTCCTTCCCTCTTGGGTGCAAGGGGGGGCAAGCGCAGCCGTGGAGTACTGAGGCATCAGGCAAAGGTTGCCATTTCGGTGCAACGAGACCAAGACCAGGAGGACTACGAGATGGAGGTCACCGTGGAGCCCAAGACGGCGTCATCACCAGAGCTTTGCGCAGGCGAAGACTACTTTTGTCAGGGTAGCTTGTACTAGCTGTCCCCCTTCAAATTAGCCCGCCATTGTTGGCTCCCTTCCCGCTTGATATTTGGGAAGAGGACCAAGGCCTCTATAAATAGGATCAGCCACCCACAAGATACACAGACACACAGAGAAAGAGAGGGGGCCGGGTTTTTGGAAGGATAGAGAAGATCAGGAAGAGAGAGAGAGAGAGAGAGAGAGAGAGAGAGAAAGGTGACTGAGCTCCTCCCAGCAATTCATCGCCCCAGCCAAGAACAGACCCTCGCGAGGCTGTTCTTCCTTGTATTGTTCATCATCATCAGCCCAAGAGGCAATCCACCACACCACACATTGGAGTAGGGTATTACACCACAATGGTGGCCCGAACCAGTATAAATCCTGCGTCTCTTGTGTTGTTTTTGCCTTAGTTTTAGATCCTAGCAAGGCAGGGGGTGCAGGTAGGTAGGAGGCGAAATCTCCGCGCGCACCCCAGTCTTCGAACCTCAAGGGTCTGCCGGAACCCGAAATCCGACATTTGGCGCACCAGGTAGGGGTGCGCCGGCATTCGTTTTCCACCACCCCATTCTCCTCCGACCATCACGCCCATGTCTGACGCTCGTCGGGCCCGCGCCGAGCGCCGGGCCGCGCTCGCTTCCCGCGTCGCCCAGACGGCCCCTGACAGCGGGCGCCCTCGCCGATCCCCGTCACCTGCTGTCAACGCCTCCACCGGCCCGACGGGGGACGAGCGGCAAGCATCGTCCCAGCATCCGTCTGTGCGACAAGACGGCCGCACCGCGACTCCCTCGCTTACCCCAGCTGGTTCTTCGTCCCGCGTGCTCCGCGCGCCCATGGAGGCTCGAGCTGCACTCATCGCGGCGAACGAGCTCCTGCGCTACCGCCCCGTCGACGACGTCTATGAAGAATGGCTCGACCGCGTTGCCGAGCTCCTCCGCGCCGCAGGGGGCTCTCCTACGCCGTCCGTTCCACTACGCCGCAACCCGCCCCGCGCGGGCAATGAAGCTTCGGCGGCGCCCCGACCGCCTCCTCCTCACGAAGGCGCCATGGATCCAAGGCGCGTGGCCCCTGGGTGGAACCCGCTCCGTCAGGCGCCAGTGCAGCAAGAGCAGAGCTGTCAAGAAGTCCCTCGCCCGCAAGAAGCTGCCCGGGCGCTCCCTGCTCCAGCACATCGCGACCATGCTCCTGCTCGCGCGCGTCAAGACCCCGCGCTGCTCCCAGCTGCAGCGCGTGGGGACATGCAAGACCATGCTCCCCGTCATCCAAGGCCTCCCGTGGCCACAGCAGGCTGCCGCTCCTTCACCGCCGAGCTACGCAGCGTTGCGTGGCCCGGCAAGTTCAAGCCAGACTTGCCTCCTCGCTACAACGGCACGACTGACCCTGCGGAGTTCCTTCAGCTCTATGAGCTTGGCATCGAAGCTGCCAACGGCGACGAGAAGGTCATGGCGAACTGGTTCCCCATAGCACTCAAGGACGGGGCCCGCACCTGGCTCCTGAACCTGGCACCAGGCACAATCTCCTCCTGGGACGAGATGCACACCCGCTTCATCGCCAACTTCCAAGGCACTCGCGACGGGCCACCCGCCGTAAGCGACATGCGCCGCATCAAGCAACAGCCCGGGGAGACCTTGCAGAAGTACATCCAGCGCTTCAACAACGCGTGCCTCAAGATTCCCAAGGTGACCGAGGAGGCCATCATCTCGGCCTTCTCCGACGGCGTCCGCGACGTCAAGATGAAGGAGGAGCTGGCGATGCATGAAGACCTGTGCACTTCCTTGGAGCTGTTCAACCTGGCGACCAAGTGCGCCAGGGCCGAGGAAAGGCGTCTCTCCCTCCTCGAGCTGCCTACCGCAGACCCAGAAGAGAAGAAGCCCAAGGCCAAGGATGTGAAGCGCAAGGGGGCTGCCGTGCTCGCAGTAGAACCAGACACCAAGCAAGGCAGAGATCAGCCAGAACCTCCCAAGGGCGGCCGGTACTGTGTGTACCACGACCTCCACACCCACAACACCAACGAATGTCAAGAGCTCCGAGCCGTGCGAGAAGGAAGGATTGGCCGTCGCCCTGACTGCAGTGACTGGGGCTATGGCCGAGGAGGAGGAAGGAACGCAGGACGCTGGGAAGACTGTGGCCCGCGCCAAGGGTGGCGCGACCAACCTCGCGAGGATCACTGGCAAGACCCGCCTCACGAGGGAGGCTGGAGAGATCAGCCTCGCGAGGGGGACTGGAGGGATCAGCCTCGCGAGGATCGCCCGCAAGGCAACGCAGGCCTCCCACCGCTGCCGCCGCAGCCAAGAAGAAACGAAGACCGCCACCAGGACGAGGGGGCTGGGGGCTTCCAGGAGCCGCGCGCTATCGCTTGCATCCTGGGCGGGGCACAAGCCCCAGCCTCCCAGCGCATCTTCAAGCAGTTCGCCCGCGAAGTGAATGCAGTCCTCCCCAAGCTCGAAGCCACGCGCCCTCTCAGGTGGTCGGCGTGCGCCATCACATTCAGCTCAACAGATCAGCTCGAGTGTGCAGCTATAGCCGGAGTCCTCCCGATGCTTTGTTCCCCAATCATCAGCAACGTGGTGGTCACCAAGACCCTCATCGACGGCGGGGCAGGGCTCAACGTCCTGTCCGTGGAAACATTCAACAACCTCCAAGTGCCCTACAGCCAACTTCAGCCAACCAAGCCTTTCTCCGGTATCACCGACGGCTCCACGGTCCCGATTGGGCAGGTCCGCCTCCCTGTCACCTTCGGGGCACGCGACAACTACCGCACCGAGATCATCGACTTCGACGTCGCTCACATTCGCCTGCCGTACAACGCCATCCTTGGGTACCCAGCGCTGGCCAAGTTCATGACCGTGACTCACCATGGCTACAACGTCCTCAAGATGCCAGGAAGTGGCGGAGTCATCACGGTGCCCTGTGAAGAGAAGGACGCGGTGTGTGTCACACCCTAGCTAGTCATGCATTAGAGTGTTGCATCATGTTTACTTTTTCATCAAAAACTTGAAATGGGGATGACAGAACCCCCAGTCCCCTCTGAAACCAACTAGGGTTTACTAAAATAATTTTCAATGAACCTGAAATGCCCTTCTAAAATGCCCATCATTTTTGTCTTGGTTCAGAACCTCTGCCAAAAGTGGTGCACATTTTCCTAGGCCATCTTAGGGTTTTTGAATTAATTCATAAATATTTGAATTTGGGCATTTAAAATTATATAAAATATTTAAATGCTCAAATATCTCCAAACTAAAATGTTTCATGTTGGGAATAATCCAACTATGGACCAGGAGTAATTTGGTGATTTTTGAAGTTGCCTAGGTATTTTATTAAATTCAACAAAGTTGCAGATATATTAAATAAAAACAGAAACAGAAAAAAAGGGGAAAACTTACCTGGCGCCACCGCAGGCCCACCAGCCAGCCCACCTGGCCG
>NC_041380.1:373616827-373637865 GCF_002162155.2 Triticum dicoccoides | reverse complement strand
CCACGCCCTCCGACCACCCCACGCCGTCTCACCGTGTCCAGGAGCTCCGCCGCTGTCCACTTCATCGAGCAGCCGAGCCCCGAGCGCTCGCAACACCCGAGACCACCGCACCGACCTCGCCCGAGCTCACCGTCGCCGGAGATCCCCTTCAACGCCGTCGTCGCTCCGGTCCATCTCCGGCCGCACCAAGGACTCCGTCGCACTCACTGTGAGCTTAGCCATCTTCCCCTCCCTTCCGTTCTTGCTCCCGAGCCGTGTAGCAACCTCCCGGAGCTCAACCGCACCCATCGCCGTGGACCTCGTCGCCGACGTGCTCCCGGTCATCCTCCGGCCACAAGATGGTGTCCATCTTACTCACCGTGTCACTTAGCACCTAGCTAGCCACCCCACGAGCCTCACCGAACCCTCTAGCGCCAAGTTCACCTCCGACCGAACCCCGGTGGCCGCCAAAGTCGTCGCCGGCGCCAACTCCGGCCACCCCGACCCCAACAGACTCCGCCAAGAGCTGCGGTTTGTCCTCAGCTCCCCTCCGGTGGTCTCCGCGGCCCATTTGGTGGCCGTAATGGCCAAAACCACTTCCGCCGCCGCGTCGGGCTCGCCGGCGGCTAAACGCCGGTGCAGCCGACCCGGGTTTGACCACGGGTGGGCCCTGGTTGACTCCCCTGAGTCAATGACAGGTGGGGCCCAGCCCTGTTAATTAAACAGGATTAGTTTTAATTAAGTTTTAATTAAAATAATCACCCAGACATGCGGGACCCACTGTCAGGTTTGACCCAGACTTGTTCCGCTGACCTGCTAACGTCACACTGACGTCAGGCTGACGCAGTAATTGATTTTCTGGATTTAATTTAAATCAGGAAATTCCAGAATATAATTTAAACTTCAAAAATTCATAACTTTTATTCTGTAACTCCAAATTGGACAAATTATATATGAAAAATGATCAGAAAAATCCAATCTATCCATCTGTACTATTTTCATGCATGATCAAACAAGTTAAATTGATGTTTTAAGCAGAACAAAGAAAAGCACTTTAAAAGGCCATGTTTGAGTTTGAAATTTGAATCTTTGATTCAAATTTGTTCAAACCCTTCTGGTTTTAGTTGCATTAGCCCAACACACTCATATTGCCATGTTTCATGCATGCATCATATTGTTGCATACTGTTTGGTAATGTTTGTGTATCGGTGCTCTCTGCGGCAGGTTCTGTCCCCGAA
Organism: Triticum dicoccoides; assembly: GCF_002162155.2. Lineage (NCBI taxonomy): Eukaryota > Viridiplantae > Streptophyta > Magnoliopsida > Poales > Poaceae > Triticum > Triticum dicoccoides. Next base: position 373,636,648 of record NC_041380.1, on the reverse strand, counting down.
GAGTACCCTGATTACCCTAACGAAGAACCGTATCAGTGCATCGAACCATCAGGCAAGCAACCAACCATTTGATCATATCGATACAATCCCATGTTCTCGCTCCTGCTCTCTTTTACTGCATTAAGACAACGCGTTTCAAACTGCTGTGTGCTACGGTAGTTGAACCATTTCCTCTGCATGACCTGTCATTGCCACAGTAACTAGATGAAACCCACTAGCATGTGTAGGAGTTGTTTGAGCCATATGTATGTGTTGTTCCTACCTTGCTATGCCTGCTATGCTTAGAGTCGTGTCAGGTCTGGTTCATCTGGGTGATGGGCTAGAGTGAAATGTTTGTCTCGGTAATGAGAGTGGTGTGGTGAACACGATTTGGTAAAGGTATCGATGAGAGGCCATGTAGGAGTACATGGTGGGTTGTTTCATTGAAGCCGACCTTAAGCACTGAGATCTGTATGCGTGATTTAAGATACAGCTACTACCATGCATTGGGCCCTGAAATATGACCCCGCTCGACTTCTTATTCACCCTAGCTCTCTGTCCAGGAGTTGCAAGTAGTTTCTGGTGTTTGTAGCCTACTGGAGGCCGTGGACAGCGCTGACCGTAGGGGTGGGCTGTGATGCGGTAGGTACGTGGCACGGTGTACCAAATACCCGTTAGGTATCTCGGGAACCCTGTTCACATCGTTCGGGGCCGTATGGGAAACCTCAGCCGGACTCCCTGCGGATGGAACCTGAATAGGCGATAAACCTGAACTAGAGGCTTAAGTGTTTAGGTAGGTCGTGGTCTACACCCACGTCGGCTTTCGCTTGAAGTCTGCCGAGCACATGTCGTGTGCAGACGCTAAGTGGTGGAAACATGTATGAAGAAGTACACCCCTGCAGGGTTATCATAATCTATTCGAATAGCCGCGTCCGCGGTAAAGGACTACTTGGTTGCCTATACAGTTCATAGACAAGTAAATGGAAACTGTTAAAAGCCTCAAGATAAGCGTGAGTGCCGAGGATGGCTCTTCCGTAGGAAGACGGAGGCGAATCCTCGGTAGTGTATTGAATTGGTGAGTAGTGGACTCGTGTGCGCAAAACCATTTCAAGTTGGAGTATCGTAGGATAGTCTAGCCAAGAGTCAAAGCTGGCTTGCTGCAATAACTCCACCAACCCTTCTTGATAATATGCATGTATGTAGGATCTGATGTAAGTCTTGCTGAGTACCTTTGTACTCATGTTGCTATAATTTACATTTTTTACAGAAGACGCTGCAACCCCTTCTGATGGGTTCTACGTAGACGTTGACATCAACGAGTAGGCTAAAGACCCAGGTGGTGACCCTGAGCTTGTGAAGGACCATGTAGTATAGCTAGGCTTTCCAAGCCTCTTTTATTTTATTAGTTGTCTGTACTCAGACAAGTTACTTCCGCTGCTGGTTTGTATGACTGTATGACTTGTATGGTGGGTCGTGAGACCCGTACCTTTGTGTATGTTATGTATGGCTCTCTGAGCCTTAAATAAAGTACTTGTGTCGTAGAGTCATGTTGTGATGCTTCGTTGTATTTGCACATATCGAGCATATTGTGTGTATGATTGAAATGCTTGGTATGTGTGGGATCTGACTATCTAGTTGTTTATCTTTAGTAGCCTCTCTTACCGGGAAATGTCTCCTAGTGTTACCGCTGAGCCATGGTAGCTTGCTACTGCTCTGGAACACTTAGGCTGGCCGACATGTGTCCTTCTTTGTTCCTGTGTCTGTCCCTTCGGGGAAATGTCACGCTTTGAGTACCGGAGTCCTGTTAGCCCGCTACAGCCCGGTTTACCGGAGTCCTGCTAGCCCAGTGCTACAGCCCGGACCCATTTGCTGATGACCGACACGTTCGAAGCTGGGTCATGGATGCCTGTCCCTGTAAGTCTGTGCCACTTTGGGTTTACGACTAGTCATGTCAGCCCGGGCTCTTTATCATATGGATGCTAGCGACACTATCATATACGTGAGCCAAAATGCGCAAACGGTCCCGGGCAAAGGTAAGGCGACACCCGTGGGGATACCGTGTGTGAGGCCGCAAGGTGATATGAGGTGTTACCGGCTAGATCGATGTGACATCGAGTCGGGGTCCTGACAGCGTTGGCATCAGAGCCGGACTGCCTGTAGGTTCTCCAAGCCAAACTGGTCGATGTTGAGTCTAGAAATTCTTTAGTTATATGTAGGGGAATTGTTTGTGGGATGGAACGTAAGGCTCTTTTACTCCTTTATCTTATGACATTCTGATCTGAGTCAGTCCATTCTTCTACTGGGGGTTAAGGAATTAGGATCTATTCTCTCTATCAGGATCACGTGTTACTAATCAGTAGTACCTTATAAGTTTGATGGATACAAACCTAGTTCAGTTCTACTACCACATTATGTTGCTAGAATGGATTCAGAACTTTGATATGATGATGTTGAGTGTGTATGAAATCCTTTGTCAAATGTCTCAAAATCCTTCTTGAGCATTTACAGCTGTTATGCTGCCGAAATTTCGCTAGAAATTCTAATGCCTTTGCATTATGATTGTGCTTTCAGATGGCCACTCGCGACCTCAATCAAGTGGTTCGCCTGACTCGATGCCTAGATGTACCCGGCCATACTGCCAAGTTGGTCAGGGTAATGACTGAGGCTGGATACCGCTGGTATCCTGAGTACACGGTCGAAGAGCAATTCCGAGACTTTAATCAAAGCCAGTATCTCTGCACTGTCAGGATATTTCCATCTTATCCTGGATCCACCGAGCCTCTTCACTGCTCCTATGGACTCGGGGTTACTATTGAGATGGTTGTGCAGGACGCCGCCTACTCTATGATGACCATTATGCGAGTCAGATCTGGTCTATTTCGGGACTCTGATTTCCGGTATATGCCAGGATCACTTCCGGGAGCACAAGGGTATCTCCAGGCTATTTATGCTGACCCCACTCAGGAGGATTCACGGACTCGCACCACTGCTGAGATGCTCGAGGATAAGGACCGTGAAAATCGGGCCTTGAGGTTAGAGCTCTTCAATACCCGTGCTGACCACTGGGCCACTTTGACTCGGTTCGCACCGGCGGTGCAAGCTGGATTCTCAGATATGCGCGATCTCTATCCTGTGAGATCTGCTCTGCCAGACGTGATGGTTTGGCGTGATGTAGGAGGCATCACCCCACCTCGCGGTCCCCGCAGGCCACCGTTTGTTGGTCCAAGGCCTCATCCTAGCCCCTATGGTCCACAAGCTCCGCGAGATCGCCTGTTTCCGGAGGATCATGTTGAGCTCCCAGGCTATGGAGGTGACTTTTACGAGGACTACTACGGATCGGTCTGAGTTAGCAGTAGTATCACTAGTTCGCACTAGCTGTGTCGTCTATCGTCCCGCGTGACTCGTGGGATATGACCTAGTTTGTACTCCTTCCGGAGGTGTAGAAAAATAATGTATAGGAGCTTGGAATGCCTCCGATGAGATGTAATCCTCTTTTCACTGTAATAGTACTTGTTTGGTCTTGTACTAAACCCTGTATGGTGTGTATGACGATGGAATAAAGAAGCAGTTTCTGTATCTACCATGTCATACGGATGATCATCTTGCATTTCGAGTTATTCCTTACATTTTTACCCTATGTCGGAATTTTGTCATCCTGACTAAATCATTGTCTTGTTTACCTAGGATGGTCAACACGCGCGCTAACCCTGCTTCTCAAGAGCAGGCCGAAGGCAGTGAAGCCAGGGATGCAAATCTGCCTCATCCTCCTTCACTAGCCGAGGTTATGATGGAAGCTGAGAGAAACAAGCGGGAGACCAACCGTTTGTTGGAGCGTATTGAACAGAACACAGCACACCATCAGAGGACTAACGTGGTGTCACTCAGTGATTTTATCAAATTGCATCCACCCACGTTCCACCACTCCGTTGAGCCTCTCGACGCTGATGACTGGCTTCACAGCGTCTCTCACAAGCTGCGTTCCGCGCTGGTAGCGGAGGCTGACAAGGTCACCTTTGCTGCATATCATCTTGAAGGCCCCACCAGCCTATGGTGGGAGAATTATGGAGCTATGCGCCCGGCGGGCCATGTCACTACTTGGGCTGAGTTCAGTGAGGCTTTCCGTGAACATCACATTCCGGAGGGTCTCATGGACCGTAAACGTGAAGAATTTTGCAGTTTCACCCAAGGCCGACTTTCTGTGGATGCTTACAGCAGGGAGTTTGGTAATCTCGCACGATATGCAACTGAGGAAGTGTCTACTGATGCCAAGAAGCAAGCAAGGTTCCGTAAGGGACTTAGTCCTGAGCTTCGCCGCGACCTCCGTCTGCATGAGTGCACATCTTTTCAGAAACTTGTCAACAAAGCCATCAGTGCTGAAACGGGTCAGACTGACTATGACGCAACACGCAAGCATGGCCGTGATATGGGTTCCTCATCCGGTGCTGGTCCTCAGAAGCGCCGCGTGTGGGTACCCAACACCGCCCTGCCACCCAGGTTCACACCGAGGCCATCCTTCCAGGCGCCTCGCCCTGTCCAACAGTCTGCACCGGCCAAGCCCTATGGGGGTCCAACTAACAATGCTCCTCCACGTACCAGTTCCGTGACTTGTTTCAAGTGTGGGGAATCTGGCCACTATATGCGTGAGTGTCCCCAGACCAACCCCAATCAATCTGCTAAAGCTGTTGGCCGTGGCAAGCCGACAGGAAAAATATTCCACGCCAAGCCGGTCACCGCTTCACGTGGCCATGTCAACTGTATCTCTGCCGAAGAAGCTCAAGAGGATCCCAACGTCGTTCTCGGTACACTTCTTGTTAATTGCCACCCGGCATCTGTTCTTTTCGATACAGGAGCCTCTCATTCTTTTATATCTGAAAATTATGCTCGTTTGCATAACGTCGCATTCGGTGATATGCCAACCTCTATGGTAATTCAAACTCCGGGATCCAAATGGCAAACTTCTCGAGTAAGCCATGGAAATGAAATCCAAGTCGACAGACTTGTTTTCCTCGCGTCTTTGATAGCCCTTAAATCTTCAGATATTAATATCATTTTGGGTATGGACTGGATGTCGGCTCATCATGCCCAAATCGATTGCTTCTCTAGGACTGTTCAACTCACCCATCCTTCGGGAAAGATAGTCAATGTCTTGACCCGAATAGCTAAGCGACAATTATATTCTCTTAACGCCAGCCCTTTGCCAGACCTTGAGGACGTCCCGGTAGTCCGTGACTTCCCGGATGTCTTTCCAGAGGAATTGCCAGGTGTTCCACCTGACAGGGATGTTGAGTTCGTAATAGACCTCATTCCAGGAACCGTTCCGATTGCTAGAAGACCTTATAAGATGGCACCCCTAGAACTAGCCGAGCTTAAGAAACAACTCGATGAGTCCTTGAAAAAGGGTTTCATCCGACCTAGTTCATCTCCGTGGGCTTGCCCCGTCCTATTCGTCAAGAAGAAGGATGGTACGGACCGGATGGTTGTAGATTACCGACCTGTCAATTTGGTCACCATCAAGAACAAATATCCACTCCCCAGGATCAACGACCTGTACGATCAGCTCGCTGGATCCTCAGTCTTCTCCAAGATGGATTTGAGGTTGGGCTACCATCAAATCAAAATCAGAAACAGGGACATCCCTAAAACGGCCTTTGTTACTCGTTACGGCCAATACGAGTACACCGTCATGTCCTTCGGTTTAACCAACGCTCCAGCCACCTTTTCTCGGTTAATGAACTCAATCTTCATGGAGTATTTGGATAAATTCGTCGTGGTTTACCTCGATGATATACTCATCTACTCCAAGAACGAGGAAGAACATGCCGAACATCTAAGGCTAGTGTTGCAGAAACTTCGAGAGCATCGCCTTTATGCCAAATTTTCTAAATGTGAATTCTGGTTGTCAGAAGTGACCTATTTGGGTCATGTAATATCTGGTAAAGGTATTGCTGTTAACCCTGAGCGAGTTCAAGCCGTCCTTAACTGGACTCCACCTGAATCGGTCAAGCAAGTTCGGAGTTTTCTAGGCTTAGCGAGCTATTGCCGTCGCTTTGTCGAGAACTTCTCCAAAGTTGCCAAACCTCTAACGGAACTCCTCAAGAAAGATAAGAAGTTCGAGTGGACTCCACAATGTGAGCACAGCTTTCAGGAACTGAAAAGACGCCTGACTTCTGCTCCCGTACTGGTACCGCCAGACTTCTCTAAGGACTTTGTTATCTACTGCGACGCCTCGCGACAAGGACTAGGTTGCATTCTCATGCAAGATCGACACGTAATTGCCTACGCTTCACGGCAATTGCACCCACACGAGGAGAATTATCCTACTCATGATCTAGAGCTTGCAGCTGTAGTCTATGCACTTAAGACCTGGCGACATTACCTCCTCGGTAATCGTTGCGAAATATTCACTGATCACCAAAGTCTGAAGTACATTTTCACCCAACCGGATCTGAATCTCAGGCAAAGACGTTGGGTTGAATTGATCACAGACTTCGACTTAGGAATAACCTACACCCCAGGGAAAGCCAACGTCATGGCTGATGCGCTAAGTCGTAAATCTTATTGTAACAATCTGATGTTACAACAAAGTCAACCGCTTCTCCATGAGGAATTTCGGAAGCTTAACCTTCACATTGTTCCTCAAGGATTTTTTTCCACCTTGGTGGCAAAACCTACTCTTACGGATCAAATCATCGCTGCCCAAAAGCGAGATAAGGGAATATCTAAAATCAAAGAGAACATTGCTAGCGGAGGTGCTAGTTGTTTCTCCACAAATGATCATGGTGTTGTGTACTTTGAGAACCGTCTAGTGGTTCCCAAGAACCAGCAGCTACGGCAGTTAATCCTTAAGGAGGCTCATGAATCCCCTCTCACTATTCATCCCGGTAGTACTAAGATGTATCAGGACCTACGCCAGAGGTTCTGGTGGACTAGGATGAAGAGAGAAATTGCTCAGTATATTGCTAATTGCGACGTCTGTCGACGTGTAAAAGCAGAGCACCAACGGCCTGCTGGCACCCTTCAACCCTTAGCTATTCCTGAATGGAAATGGGATAAAATTGGCATGGATTTCATTACCGGTTTTCCCAGGACCAAGAGAGGGAATAATGCTATCTTTGTCGTTGTCGATCGTCTTTCCAAAGTAGCCCATTTCTTACCTGTTCGTGAGAGTATAACCGCTAGTCAGCTGGCAGACTTATACATCTCCCGAATAGTGTCTCTCCATGGTGTTCCTTTGGAAATTAACTCAGATCGAGGAAGCCTCTTCACCTCTCGATTTTGGGAAAGTTTCCAAAATGCTATGGGAACCCGTCTCTCCTTCAGCACCGCCTTCCACCCTCAGTCGAGTGGTCAAGTGGAACGCGTCAACCAGATTCTAGAAGACATGCTTCGAGCCTCTGTTATCTCATTCGGGATGGACTGGGAGAAGTGCCTTCCATTTGCCGAATTTGCTTACAACAACAGCTATCAATCTAGCTTGGGTAAAGCCCCTTTTGAAGTTCTCTATGGACGACGGTGTCGAACACCCCTTAACTGGTCAGAGACCGGGGAAAGACAATTCTTTGGCCCGGACATGATTCAGGAAGCAGAAGAACAAGTTCGTATCATTCGTGAAAAGTTGAAAACAGCCCAAACCCGTCAAAAGAGTCAATATGACCGGAAGCATAAGGCTATGACTTTCGAGGTTGACGAGAAGGCTTATCTTCGGGTCACCCCTCTGAAGGGTACCCATCGTTTCGGTATCAAAGGCAAGTTGGCTCCTCGTTACATTGGACCTTTTCGCATTCTCGCCAAACGAGGAGAAGTTGCCTACCAGCTGGAACTACCTCCGCATCTTTCCAGAGTCCACGATGTCTTCCACGTTTCTCAGCTCAGGCGTTGCTTCTCGGATCCTATCCGTGGAGTGGACTACGAAACGCTTGATCTCCAAGATAATCTTACATACCGAGAGTACCCCATTCGTATCCTCGATCGGGCCGAGCGTACCACTCGACGTCATAATATCAAGTTTCTCAAGGTTCAATGGTCGCACCATTCTGAGGATGAAGCAACTTGGGAAAGGGAGGATCGTCTTCGACTCGAGTACCCCGCCTTCTTCCCGGAGGAACCCAAATCTCGGGACGAGATTCTTTTGAGTGGGGGTGAGTTGTCACACCCTAGCTAGTCATGCATTAGAGTGTTGCATCATGTTTACTTTTTCATCAGAAACTTGAAATGGGGATGACAGAACCCCCAGTCCCCTCTGAAACCAACTAGGGTTTACTAAAATAATTTTCAATGAACCTGAAATGCCCTTCTAAAATGCCCATCATTTTTGTCTTGGTTCAGAACCCCTGCCAAAAGTGGTGCACATTTTCCTAGGCCATCTTAGGGTTTTTGAATTAATTCATAAATATTTGAATTTGGGCATTTAAAATTATATAAAATATTTAAATGCTCAAATATCTCCAAACTAAAATGTTTCATGTTGGGAATAATCCAACTATGGACCAGGAGTAATTTGGTGATTTTTGAAGTTGCCTAGGTATTTTATTAAATTCAACAAAGTTGCAGATATATTAAATAAAAACAGAAACAGAAAAAAAGGGGAAAACTTACCTGGCGCCACCGCAGGCCCACCAGCCAGCCCACCTGGCCGGCCCAGCCCGGCCACCGCTCCAGCGAGCTGCTTGGCTCGCCAGGCAGGCAGCCAAGGTGCTCGGCGGCGGCACCGCAGCTCGCCACGCAGCTGCACGCCGCCCTGCCTCCCCCTCTCGCCGCCCTGATGGCCTGGACGAGCTCCACGTCGCGCCCCGACCCTCCTGGACATCTCCATTCGCCCCCAGTTCCTCTCCCTCGCGCTCCCACGCCATGGCCGACGCCACCGTCGCCGCACCTCCGCCGTAGCCGTGCTCCCCTTCGTCTCCACGCCGCGCCACCGTGTCCAGAAGCTCCGCCGTCCTCCACTTCTTCGAGCGAGTCGAGCCCCGAGCACTCGCGTGCCCCGAAGCCGCCGCACCAACCTCGCCCGAACCGCCATCGCCGGAGATCCCCTTCGCCGTCGCCGCCGCAGCAGCTCGTCCCCGACCACGCCGTCCTCTCCATCAAGACCGCAGTGAGCTGGGCTAACTTCCCCTTCCTCTCTTTCTCTCTCTCGTGCACCACAGCGAGCACACCAAGCTCACCCGCACGCGCCGTCGCGGACCTCGTCGCCGACGTGCTTCCGGCCACACTCCGGCCACAAGATGGTGTCCATCTTACTCACCGAGTCCCACAACACCTAGCTAGCCACTCCACGAGCCTCACCGACCCCTCTAGCGCCAAGTTCATCTTCGACCGAGCCCCGGTGGCCGCCAAAGTCGTCGCCGGCGCCAACTCCGGCCACCCCGACCCCAACGGACTCCGCCAAGAGCTGCGGTTTGTCCTCAGCTCCACTCCGGTGGTCTCCGCGGCCCATTTGGTGGCCGAAATGGCCAAAACCACCCCCGCCGCCGCGTCGGGCTCGCCGGCGGCTAAACGCCGGCGTCGCTGGCTTTGACTTTGACCACGGGTGGGCCCTGGTTGACTCCCCTGAGTCAATGACAGGTGGGGCCCAGCCCTGTTAATTAAACAGGATTAGTTTTAATTAAATTTTAATTAAAATAATCACCCTGACATGCGGGACCCACTGTCAGGTTTGACCCAGACCTGTTCCGTTGACCTGCTGACGTCACACTGATGTCAGGCTGACGCAGTAATTGATTTTCTGGATTTAATTTAAATCAGGAAATTCCAGAATATAATTTAAACTTCAAAAATTCATAACTTTTATTCTGTAACTCCAAATTGGACAAATTATATATGAAAAATGATCAGAAAAATCCAATCTATCCATCTGTACTATTTTCATGCATGATCAAACAAGTTAAATTGATGTTTTAAGCAGAACAAAGAAAAGCACTTTAAAAGGCCATGTTTGAGTTTGAAATTTGAATCTTTGATTCAAATTTGTTCAAACCCTTCTGGTTTTAGTTGCATTAGCCCAACACACTCATATTGCCATGTTTCATGCATGCATCATATTGTTGCATACTGTTTGGTAATGTTTGTGTATCGGTGCTCTCTGCGGCAGGTTCTGTCCCCGAAGAGTACCCTGATTACCCTAACGAAGAACCGTATCAGTGCATCGAACCATCAGGCAAGCAACCAACCATTTGATCATATCGATACAATCCCATGTTCTCGCTCCTGCTCTCTTTTACTGCATTAAGACAACGCGTTTCAAACTGCTGTGTGCTACGGTAGTTGAACCATTTCCTCTGCATGACCTGTCATTGCCACAGTAACTAGATGAAACCCACTAGCATGTGTAGGAGTTGTTTGAGCCATATGTATGTGTTGTTCCTACCTTGCTATGCCTGCTATGCTTAGAGTCGTGTCAGGTCTGGTTCATCTGGGTGATGGGCTAGAGTGAAATGTTTGTCTCGGTAATGAGAGTGGTGTGGTGAACACGATTTGGTAAAGGTATCGATGAGAGGCCATGTAGGAGTACATGGTGGGTTGTTTCATTGAAGCCGACCTTAAGCACTGAGATCTGTATGCGTGATTTAAGATACAGCTACTACCATGCATTGGGCCCTGAAATATGACCCCGCTCGACTTCTTATTCACCCTAGCTCTCTGTCCAGGAGTTGCAAGTAGTTTCTGGTGTTTGTAGCCTACTGGAGGCCGTGGACAGCGCTGACCGTAGGGGTGGGCTGTGATGCGGTAGGTACGTGGCACGGTGTACCAAATACCCGTTAGGTATCTCGGGAACCCTGTTCACATCGTTCGGGGCCGTATGGGAAACCTCAGCCGGACTCCCTGCGGATGGAACCTGAATAGGCGATAAACCTGAACTAGAGGCTTAAGTGTTTAGGTAGGTCGTGGTCTACACCCACGTCGGCTTTCGCTTGAAGTCTGCCGAGCACATGTCGTGTGCAGACGCTAAGTGGTGGAAACATGTATGAAGAAGTACACCCCTGCAGGGTTATCATAATCTATTCGAATAGCCGCGTCCGCGGTAAAGGACTACTTGGTTGCCTATACAGTTCATAGACAAGTAAATGGAAACTGTTAAAAGCCTCAAGATAAGCGTGAGTGCCGAGGATGGCTCTTCCGTAGGAAGACGGAGGCGAATCCTCGGTAGTGTATTGAATTGGTGAGTAGTGGACTCGTGTGCGCAAAACCATTTCAAGTTGGAGTATCGTAGGATAGTCTAGCCAAGAGTCAAAGCTGGCTTGCTGCAATAACTCCACCAACCCTTCTTGATAATATGCATGTATGTAGGATCTGATGTAAGTCTTGCTGAGTACCTTTGTACTCATGTTGCTATAATTTACATTTTTTACAGAAGACGCTGCAACCCCTTCTGATGGGTTCTACGTAGACGTTGACATCAACGAGTAGGCTAAAGACCCAGGTGGTGACCCTGAGCTTGTGAAGGACCACGTAGTATAGCTAGGCTTTCCAAGCCTCTTTTATTTTATTAGTTGTCTGTACTCAGACAAGTTACTTCCGCTGCTGGTTTGTATGACTGTATGACTTGTATGGTGGGTCGTGAGACCCGTACCTTTGTGTATGTTATGTATGGCTCTCTGAGCCTTAAATAAAGTACTTGTGTCGTAGAGTCATGTTGCGATGCTTCGTTGTATTTGCACATATCGAGCATATTGTGTGTATGATTGAAATGCTTGGTATGTGTGGGATCTGACTATCTAGTTGTTTATCTTTAGTAGCCTCTCTTACCGGGAAATGTCTCCTAGTGTTACCGCTGAGCCATGGTAGCTTGCTACTGCTCTGGAACACTTAGGCTGGCCGACATGTGTCCTTCTTCGTTCCTGTGTCTGTCCCTTCGGGGAAATGTCACGCTTTGAGTACCGGAGTCCTGTTAGCCCGCTACAGCCCGGTTTACCGGAGTCCTGCTAGCCCAGTGCTACAGCCCGGACCCATTTGCTGATGACCGACACGTTCGAAGCTGGGTCATGGATGCCTGTCCCTGTAAGTCTGTGCCACTTTGGGTTTACGACTAGTCATGTCAGCCCGGGCTCTTTATCATATGGATGCTAGCGACACTATCATATACGTGAGCCAAAATGCGCAAACGGTCCCGGGCAAAGGTAAGGCGACACCCGTGGGGATACCGTGCGTGCGGCCGCAAGGTGATATGAGGTGTTACCGGCTAGATCGATGTGACATCGAGTTGGGGTCCTGACAGTGTGTTCCCTGGAACGAGCCTTCCAGGCCGCGTCACTGGAAGACCCGGATCGTGGAAGCAGGAGGCCTCCTGAGACAGCCCCTAAGAAGAAGAAGACATCGTCCGGCCCGACCACTCAGGAGACAGGCCCCTCTGGGCCCGCGCCTGCCCAGGGGGAGCCTCCTTCCATCGCATAGGAAAGCGCGCCCGGCGCCCTCCTCAGGCAGGGCTCAGGGGCTCTCCCCTGGAGGGCCACCGACCTAGCTAGGGTCACGAGGGAGGCGCTTGGGCACCACATGGAGGCATGTTTCGAAGCACGTTTCCCTTAAGAAGGAGCAAGGCAAGGAGATCCAGATCCTCAGGAGTTCGTCAGTGAGGCCATTCAGGAGCTACATGAGTTAAGAGTCATGAAAGGCGGCTGCCGCCTGCCAGCAGTGGCTCCCCATCCAGGCGAGGATGGTGGGCTGCGCGTCTGCATCGACATACCAGGGCTCAACCGAGTCGCCTCTCTGGAGCGCCTCTGGCCCTCGCAAGTGGGGCGCTGCGGAGGCCCACCCCACATCTACGTTCGCATGCTTTACGGCTTGCCGAGCGCGGCTGACGCGTACCAGCGCCTCATGAGGGGCATCACGGAGGCACGAGAGGCCAGGCGTTCCGCTGCCCTAGCAGGGATGGAGATGGCCTGCGAGGAGCCTCCAGCGCCTCCGGAGCCTCCCGAGGCCCCTAGGCCTGGGGGCTCGTGAGGATTGGCTCCCGCAGCCCACCAAGCCTGCTACATCAACGCTCCTTCGTCCTCAACATCATCAGGTGACACCTTTCCAGTTTTACTTCCAGCTGGGAGCCCCCCCTAGGGCTGCATTATTCCCAGGCCGTGTGGGTCCGTCCCTGCGGCATGTATCCGCTTTTTCATTCCATGTCGTTACCTTACCTTGTTGGGGGCGCCCCTCAGGCTGCATGATCCCCAAGTCGCTCGGGCCAGGCCCAGTGGCATGTATCCCATCTGCGTTTATTTCCGATTATGCGTTGGACCCACCATGCTTGATTATTTGATGCCGGTCCATGGCACCTCTTCTTCTCCATGCCGACCACTTGCATGTTAAAGGGGGGTACCTGAGCATCGCGACTCAGGACTCTTATTGGCTCTCCAGCCCTCACCCTCTGGCCTTGTCCATGGCATCGCGACCTGGCATACCAGCGACGGCTGAGACCAGCTCGAGGGTCGGGACCCGAGGACGTAGAGTGCCGACATCTAACCAAATTTGCAGGAACGCATCACAAGATAAGGCCCAGTGCCACGCGCAACCCGCCTAGAGGTCGGGCCCCGTGAGTCCCGCGCTGGCTCACGGGTGCCCAGATACACCTCGCCAGGCCCTATCGTGCCAGCCACGTGTCAGGGCGGGGTTGTACATGCCCCGGGGGCTCCTCCCAGAGGGGGGCCCCCTCCCACGTACCAGTGGAAGCACCATGCTCTGCGCTGGCTGACGACACTGCCGAGGAGCGGCTATGCCCGTACACATACGGTAGCACTATGCTCCGCGCTGGTGATAAACAACTGAGGGTGGCCCCCGGGCCGCATCAACCTCAGGGAGCCCAGAGCTCAGTGTCTAGCCTCATCACAACTCCTCCCCTCGGGAGTGCCGCGCGAGGGGGCTGGGCACGGGGGCGGCGCCTGGGTCACGCCCAGGCGCATGCCGCCCAGCCAGGTCCCCCCGGGCCTGGTTCGTCGCGCGTCTCTCCCCGAGCGGAGCCAAGGTACGAAGGTCGTTTGAGCGTCAAGGGGGACTCCTGAGCATCGTGACTCAGGAGCCTAACTGGTCACGTAGCACCTCACTCCGTGGCCCCATCCTGGTTTCCGGTCGGGACCATCGCTGGGTGAGGCACGCGCGCGTCCGGGCTCTGCAGACGTAGAATGGTAGATCCACCCGCATCGCACCTCCCTACTTGCTGTTTGAGTGTCAAGGGGGACTCCTGAGCATCGCGACTCAGGAGCCTAACTGGTCATGTAGCCCCTCACTCCGTGGCCCCGTCCTGGTTTCCGGTCGGGACCAGCGCTGGGTGAGGTACGCGCACGGCCGGGCTCTGCAGACGTAGAACGGTAGATCCACCTGCATCGCACCTCCCTAATTGTTGTTCGCGCGCCAAGGGGGACTCCTGAGCATCGTGACTCAAGAGCCTAACTTGTCACGTGGCCCCTCACTCCTTGGCCCCGTCCTGGCTTCCGGTCGGGACCAACGCTGGGTGAGGCATGCGCGGGGCCGGGCTCTGCCGGCGTAGAACATAAGCAAGTAGGAAGGAAAGGCGCAAACTTCAAGGAATTCAAAAGCAAATATTACAGTCCACACTGTTATCTCAATGCCAAACGCAAGTTTAAACGCCTCCCCGAGGCATGATACATGTGTAGGAATTAAAAGCAAGACAGGAGCCGCGACAGAGTCACTTGTAGGCGGTGGAGCAGCGCGGATCGGGCATGCCTCACGGGGCGGTGGAGTCGGCAGCGCCTTGCTTCGGCTTGGTGCTGAAGGCCCGGAACTTCCCCAGCAGGGCCTTTGCGCGACCCTTCACGGCCTCGGCAGCGGCAGCAGCATGCTCGCCGCTCACTGGCTCCAGCAAGCTGTCGAGGTAGACACCGGGATCGCAAAGGTAGATGTGGGTGAGGACCCGCGTCAGTGCTGCAGAAGATAGGACACGCGCCTCGGCCTCGGCCGTGGGGCCAAGGCCAAGGGTGACATATTCAAGAGCGTGAACCAGGAAGGGAAGCAGCTTGGCGGGGCCGTCCTTGGTGCCAGCCAGTGGGCTCTCCAGGCCGCTGTCGTAAAGCATCCTCAGTGAGGAGCGAGCCTTCGCCTCCATCTCCGTGAAGGCCACGCGGTCCTCGGCAAGAACCAGGGCCTCATCGTCCAGCTTGGCCTTCCTCGCCCCCAACCGCCTACCTCCACGATCGCAGGTAATCATGACCCACTTTGCATGCAGGGACTTGTCCAATCCGTGCAGTTGCCAAGGCGCCATGGGGAAGCGGAGGCGCCCACGTCCAATCAACCGCCACACGGCGCCCAAGGCCGCAGACTGTTAGGGCCCGCGGCGCTTCGCTCTTGCCCTTCCGCCTCCATGCACGGCCAAGTCCGGGCGCGCCTTGGGCCCGGGGGCTACTGTCGGCATTCTGGGAACGGGGGTCCCCAGACTTGCCTGCTTGCGGCTTGCGGCGTGGCTCAAAAGGGGGCCCAGCGCGGCCCATCTTCACCAACACAAACCCAAGAGCCTCGCGAGGGGCCAAGCCTCGTGGGGCGGATGACGCGGAGCTTCCTCAAGCATGGCATCGTTAGGCTGACTCAGGAGGAGGCGGAGAGACCAAGGTGGGGTACCTCACGAGGTGCCCGTGACGCAAGCCATGACGACTGAGGGTGCCAGGCGGGTGCCAGCCTGTGCAGTGTCCTCCTTCCCACTTTGCTGCAAGGGGGGGCAAGCGCAGCCGTGGAGTACCGAGGCATCAGGCAAAGGTTGCCATTTCGGTGCAACGAGACCAAGACCAGGAGGACTACGAGACGGAGGTCACCGTGGAGCCCAAGAGGGCGTCATCACCAGAGCTTTGCGCAGGCGAAGACTACTTTTGTCAGGGTAGCTGGTACTAGCTGCCCCCCTTCAAATTAGCCCGCCATTGTTGGCTCCCTTCTCGCTTGATATTTGGGAAGAGGACCAGGGCCTCTATAAATAGGATTAGCCACCCGCAAGATACACGGACACACAGAGAAAGAGAGGGGGCCGGGTTTTTGGAAGGATAGAGAAGATCAGGAAGAGAGAGAGAGAGAGAAAGGTGACTGAGCTCCTCCCAGCAGTTCATCGCCCCAGCCAAGAACAGACCCTCGCGAGGCTGTTCTTCCTTGTATTGTTCATCATCATCAGCCCAAGAGGCAATCCACCACAACACACACTGGAGTTGGGTATTACACCACAACGGTCGCCCGAACCAGTATAAACCCTGCGTCTCTTGTGTTGTTTTTGCCTTAGTTTTAGATCCTAGCAAGGCGGGGGGTGCAGGTAGGTAGGAAGTGAAATCTCCGCCCGCACCCCAGTGTTCGAACCTCAAGGGTCTGCCAGAACCCGAAATCCGACAGCATCAGCTCTGAGTCATTGTATTTGGTCAAATGTTGGGTTTGCCCGGCTCCTGTGTTTTGGTGACTTACGTTCCGCCTTGCCGGCTAAGGTAGCACCAGGAGAACTACTGCGATTGTGCCCTGGTTCATCCGGACGAGCACCTTAGTAGAGAAAGCCGAAAATTGACTGTCATGATATAGCGTGAGACTGGTCAACCACTCGATGACCTGTGGGAATGTTAGAATTCCTCCGCTTTAACGAAGGGCCATTTCCCGGCCAGGCCTGTACGCACCCCGAGATCGGGAGAGTGCGGAGCCACCAGGGGCTATCTAGTAGCCCCACTGTCAAACTCTTATGGCTAAGTGAAAGTGCTAAAGCATTATAGTCCGGTTGCCTCTCTCGCTCCGCTATCACCTCCTTAATAGGACCAAGATGTTGGGTTAAGTGTGAATGCGTGTTTTTGCGAGCACCTCCGCATTATATGCGTGAGGGTTGAAGCCGACGGCTGCAATCTTTCAGGTTATACACGTGTATACATAAACGGCCGCCCAGGAGCCATCGTATTACTTTCAGGCAAAAGTATAAAAACAGCCTTATAAAAATTTATAAAAGCATTTCGCTTACAATGAGATTACATATCACTCAAACATAATATTTTTTGAGCACTGGGTCTCTATCAAATGGGCACCCTCAAGAACTTCTTCAAAGTAGTGCTCTGCATCCTTTCGACCTATAGCCGAATCCCGCGCTGCGACATTGGTAGCATCCATCTCCGCCCAATATGCCTTAACACGGGCAAAGGCCATTCATGCACCCTCTATGCACGCCGACCTCCTCATCGCATTAATGCACGGCAACACATCAAGGACCTACTGCACCAAGCTGAAATAGCTGTTCGGTTTTGATCTTCCCGGTCATAGCTGATCCACAACAGACCTCATAGAGAGTCCGAACAACCTATTTAGTTCGGCCCATTCGGCTAATTGGTCAGTCAATGAAAGTGGACGCTCGGGAGAATCGAATTGTCCCCAAAATAGCTGGTCTACTCCATGGTCCGTCTGAGCCTGGAAGTACTTGGCCGCATCGGGAACGCTCGCCGCCAAATCCATATACACATCCTCCGAACTCCACAGCCGATCCAGAGGGGCATACCGTGGATCTCCGAATTTCCTCCGCAACATAAAGGATTTCCCAGCTACAATATCCCCGGCTTCCCGCAGCTCCTCCTTCTTTGCCCTCATAGCAGAGCGGAGATCCTTTTTTCGTTGCAGTAGCCTTCTCAAGCTCCGATGCCTTCGCTTGGTTTTCCTTTTCAAGAACCCGGCAACGGTCGGCGGCGGCTTTTAATTCTATAGCCATCTTGGCCATCTTGTCTCGGGTCTCGCCATGCGCGGCCTTCTCGGCTTGCAACTCTTCGGCCGCCTTCACAACAACCGCATTACCCTACCTCGCTTGTTCCTTGGCTCGGGCAACTTCTGCCCGCAAGGAGTCAACAGTGGTAGCTCCATCTGCAGTCACAACATATTAAAGATACTGGCATCATGCTGCTCTTCCTATGTGGCATTTACCAGATATTCACACTCACCCTATGCCTCGTCAAGCCTTTCGTTAACAAGCTCGATGTTGGCGTCTGCCGCATCCAACTGCCGCTCTAAATGGGCAAACTCGCTAGTCCGGCTAGCCACCGGAGCTTCCATCACCTGCACATAGATGCAGTATGGTTATTTCCTGGGAATATGATCCTCTGTTCATCGTCGTTTCCGACGACAACCAGAGTCTCGGGGGCAAGTATCTACACAGGGCACACCTAGCAGGTGCAGGATTATCATACATTCTTTTACGTACCTCAAAGCCTGTCAGTAGACTCATAAAAGCTTCATGCAATCCGCTTTCGACGGACGATATTCTCTCCATCACCGTATTCATCATCACACGGTGTTCATCTGAGATGGCCGCTCGCCCCACCAACTCCCTCAGAACATCCGATCGCGCATTAGACGGTGCCGGACTCTTTTTTCTGCTCTCTTCGGGAGCCGGATACTGGGAGCTTCGGGGGTCAATGGGATTATCTTTAGGACTCACCGGACTCGGAGAGGCCCTCCGCGACGAAACTTCAGGGTCGCCCGCTTCTGGAGCGGAGGAATCCGGAGGAGGCATTTCGCTCTCCATCATCTCTGGAAGAAGATCCCCCGAAGATGAGCTCATTTGAGAGGGGCTAAGGCCTGAACTGCAAAAATATATGCGGTGGTTATTTCCTTAGAAGAAAAAGATGGCATATCTGTACTATTAAAAGTATTTCGGGTCACTTACGACTAGAGGGAGAATTGATCCCCCCGCGGACTTTGTGCGGCAACAGCGGCCCCCAAGGTAGGACCCTTTGTGGGAGATTTCTTCTCCCGTTTGGAAGCTTCGGCTTCCGAATCTCCGGGCACAGTCCTTTTCCTCTTCTGGTCGCCTTCCCTCGTGGAGACGCTCGCTCCCTCGGCTAGAATGGGCAGCGTTGGGGGCCCGCGTCCGTCCGCATTATCCTCCACAGTATCTTCCTTCAAGGGCTCCGGGCAAGGTGCGGTCAGGAGCATCTTTTCCAATACCAGATTTTCCAAACCCTCAGGGAGGGGGGCCGAACACCGAATCAACTTCGCCTTTGTTAGCCAGTCCTGGTCAAAAAGCGAACTCTCAGAAATAACTTCCTAACGAAGTAGAGAGAGTATGTTCGGCCGAAAGATGCCTTACCTGTTCGGCGGTGCGGTTACTACTCAGGCCCACGTCCTCGGTGATTTCCGAACACTCCACCTGAGGTCCGAAGAATGACTTGTACATCTCCTCATGCGTGAGGCCAAGAAAATTCTGAACGGCACGCGGTCCCTCGGGATTGAACTCCCACAGGCGAAGAGGCCGGCATTTGCAAGGCTGGACTTGACGAACCAGCATAACCTGTGTTACCGCAACCAAACTGAAATCTCGATTGAAGAGACCTCGAATACGGCCTTGCAGTATAGGCACGTCCTTGACTGGACCCCAGCTCAAACCTCTGCTGATACATGACATCAGCTGTGGTGGAGGGCCTGAGCGGAAAGCAGGGGGCCGCCCACTTGGCACTTCTAGGAGCCGTGATGTAGAACCACTCCTGTTGCCACAATTCAGACACCTCTGGGATGGAACCTTTGGGCCATGGAGCTCCCGTCATCTTGCGTATTGAGGCACCTCCACACGCTGCATGTTGCCCCTCGACCATCTTCGGCTTCACTTCAAAGGTCTTGAGCCATAGGCCAAAGTGAGGGGTGACCCGGAGGAAGGCCTCGCACACGACAATAAATGTCGTGATGTGAAGAAAGGAGTCCGGAGCTAGATCATGAAAATCTAGCCCGTAGTAGAACATCAAACCCCTGACGAAAGGATCCAGGGGAAGTCCTAGACCTTGGAGGAAGTGGGAAACGAACACGACGTTCTCGTTGGGTTCGGGGGTGGGGACGGCCTGCCCTCGGGGAGGCAGCCAATGCAAAATCTCGGCGGTCAGATATCTGGCCTCCCTCAACTTCTTGATGTCTTCTTCCTCAATTATT
>NC_041380.1:373611376-373616427 GCF_002162155.2 Triticum dicoccoides | reverse complement strand
TATATATATATATATATATATATATATATATATATATATATATATATATATATATATATATATATAAGTTTATGTCCTCTACAGCATTCACTTATTGCTAATTCTTCAAGTTGGTTTTTTCTACTAAGTGAATGTGATCGGACCCTTCCCCCTCTATGCTATACTCAACCCAATCTATTCACAAATTCTTCATGTGCGTTCTATTTGAAACTCATTCAAAATCTTCATTGTGTCCTTGTCACCTGAAGAAATCGCGAACGGAACTTTAAAACCTATCTTATCGAAATTTTCGGCTTTGCCGCTCAAACCGTTCCGCATCCCATGTTATACTTATCCACTCACCCACGATCGCACACGATCTCCACCTCCCAGTACGTGGGTGACACATGTCAAGCGAATGAGAAGGGTCAGGGGCTTGTTCGTCCAATTTCTTCGGGCGAGCAGTTTTTCACCGTGGCTATAAATACCCCTCCGTCCCTTCCTCACTTCTTTTACTCCGCTCGACCTCTCTCTCCAGCTCGAGCTTCTCAAACCCTAGCGCCGCCGCTACTTCATCGCCACTGTGAGGAAGAGCTTCACTGCCTCGACCTCATCGCCGACGTACTCGCGCCGACCGCGGAAATCTTCACCTCGCCGCCGCCGTAGCTGTCTTCCTCCGCCAAGTTAGGGCGTGGAAGATCTGCACAGACGAACTTCACATCTCCTCACTCCAGTTCGTCGTGTTCTTCGTCCAGGGTAATTAAAAGTAACTTTTACTGCCCTCGTTGATTCAAATGATTATCTTCAAAATCTTCAAAGGTGTTTTCTTCATAGCTTCACACACTAAACACCTCACAAGTCATCTGTTCCTGATTCGTTTCTCTAAGCATCATTTTTCTTCAAGATTACTCAACTGGGTGGATCTTCGATCTATACAACTCTGGAACCTAGGACAAAGAACGCTTAGTGAAATTCTTCAAGACTCATCTGGTCAAATTCCTCAAACTTGTTCTTTTTGAAAAATCCTCTGAGAACGCATATGACCTCTCCAAATTCCTCGCAACTATACTCTGTTCACAGGTACACATGTCAGCTGCTGAATCACTAGGTTCTCATCAACTTAACTCATTTGCAGCGTTCCTCGAAGAAAAGTTGCATACTTCTTCAGAGAATTCAATTGTCCAAATCCTCAACTGAAGAAAATGGCTGACGGTAAGAAGCCACAGAAGGGAGGAAAGAGGTCTGAGGTCAATACAGCGTTTGAGATCCCTGATGAAATATATACTGGGTACTGCACACCTACTGAGGAAACCAAGAATGAGAGCAAGGTGCGCATTCAGAAAATAGAAAGGATATGGGCAATAGAGTGGAGGGAGTACAGGTATGTAACTCCAAAGTACATGAAGAAATTCGCACTCAATCCTCCATGCCCAAGAGCTCCATTGGCACCTGGCCAAATCGCTGATCCCACCAGCCTCAAGCGCGGTGAGGACTATCCTGATGAATGGGCCAAGTGCCAAGCCAAGTTGGCTAAGCAAGCCAAAGAAGCATTGAGGAAATTCAATGAAGACTCTGGTGCTGATGCTGCCTCTGCTGAGGCCTTTGCTGTCAAGCCAAAGAAGGCTATGTCAAAGAAGCCTGCGTGCAACCCAAGTGCTTCACCAACAATGCCCTCAAGGCCAAGTTCCTCAGCAATGCCCTCACGGCCAGAATCCTCAAAGCTCTCACGGCCAATTCCTCATGCTGCTCATGTTGCTCCAAAGTCCTCAGCTCCTCCGCCAAAGCCCTCAGCTGTTCCTTCTAAATCCTCAGCACCTGTGCATCTCGCCTAGTGCCAAAGGACTGTAGGCATCTCCATTGCCTCAGGTGTCTCAGCTAGTTCCTTAGCTGCACCAAGTTCCTCAGCTGGACCCTCACTACTGAAGACAAAGGCCACTTGAGGGAGTCCTGGATTAGGGGGTGTTTGGATAGCCGGACTATACCTTCAGCCGGACTCCTGGACTATGAAGATACAAGATTGAAGACTCCGTCCCGTGTCCGAAAGGGACTTTCCTTGGCGTGGAAGGCAAGCTTGGTGATACGGATATGTAGATCTCCTACCATTGTAACAAACTCTACGTAACCCTAACCCTATCCGGTGTCTATATAAACCGGAGGGTTTTAGTCCGTAGGACTACGTACACATCAACAATCATACCATAGGCTAGCTTCTAGGGTGTAGCCTCTTCGATCTCGTGGTAGATCTACTCTTGTACTACCCATATCATCAATATTCATCAAGCAGGACATAGGGTTTTACCTCCATCGAGAGGGCCCAAACCTGGGTAAAACTTCGTGTCCCTTGCCTCCTATTACCATCCGGCCTAGACGCATAGTTCGGGACCCCCTACCCGAGATCCGCCGGTTTTGACACCGACACCACTGCTGGACGAGGTTCTCGCCCAAGTCCTCAGAAGCAACAAGTCGCTTTCCAAGTGCCGTCTGATGAAGACGAAGCTGATGATAATGAACTTGCAGAAATCATCGGAGACAGGCAAGTCAGGGCCGCTAGAGCCAAAGGAACAGGGGTGGCACTGCTTTTGGATCCCAAGTTGATCCTTGACTACATTGATGTTTTGCACAAGGACCCCAACACTCCCATGCTTGACTTCAAGCTGACTCCTGGCCAAAGTCACATGCTGACCCACTTCATTCAAGAAGAAATGTGGAAATTTGAGAAGGCCAGGTAGATCAAGAAAGCGCAGTACAAGAAAGAGCGCTATGTGAAGAAAAACGTTGTCTTTGTGACAACTGAAGAACTTGTCACTATTCAGACTAAGATCAAGAAACTCAGTGATGACTTTGACGCATATCGCGTTGATTGGCTTGGAGCCAAGGTTCATTTTGTGAAACTTGCGGATAACTTCACTTCCAATGTTGCAGCCCCAACGCAACAGGAAATTCCTTAGGCTGAAGCATCTGCTCAGCCTACTGCAGAAAATGCCAACACCGCTGATGACAATCAGGCTGCTGAAGAAAATGTGAGTTCCAGGGCTGATGACTACATTCCAGCCACTGACGAAATTGTCAGGGCACCCACTAGTGTTGCGCCTGAAGAAAATGAAGAACTCAGGGCAACTGCATCAGTTGTGCCTGAAGAAAATCAACCAGATTCCTCAGCTGCTCCTGCACCAACTTCAACTCCAATCCTTCCATCTGGATCAGATGTGAAGAAGACCTAGGTTGCAGAGCATGTTGCAGTGAAGAAAAGGAAAGCATCATCTACTTCAGATTCTTAAGCTCTAAAGAAAATGAAGCCTATGACAAGTTCATCAACCAGGCCATCAAAAGGACCTTGTTCCTTTTGATGAAGAATATGTGATCCCCAGCGGATCTGATGAAGAAACTCCTTCTGCTGCTTCGTCTGAACCGTTGGATGAAGAAATTGAAGTGGATGTGATCCCTTCAACACCTATCATATCCTCGCCTATGCCTCAGTTCACAGCTAAAGAGCCTGGCGTTGAAGAAATGGAAGATGAAGATGTGGATGTTGGCTGCTCCACATCCGTAATCAGTGATGAATTCTGGGAAAGTTAGCATCCAAACTCTCCAATGTTCACCCCTCTACAGCAAATTCCCCAGTCCCCCACACAAACTGTACAAATGGGCTCTGAAGAAACTCATCCCACTGCATTTGTCCATGAGGAAATTCCAGCCACTAGCGCTGAAGAAACTGCTGCTACTGAACAACCAACGACGCAGATTGCCACTGAGGAGGAACCAGAAATTCCTCAGCCTGAAGAAGCTACGATTGAGATTCCTGAGGTCGTGATGCAACTCACTGACACTCCTCTGCCAAAGCCAACTGATCCATTCTCACGCAAGCAAAAGTTCAAGGCTGATGATTTCTTCGGCGAGCATGTATTCTTCGAATATTACGACCCATATAACTCTGCTCGAATTAGGAAGAGGCGTTTATGGACTGCTAGTCAAGCCAATTTCTATTCCTCAGTGCTGTTCAACAAGGAGAAAATATTGTACCATGAGCATATTCCTCACGTGGATATGGAATCTCTACCATGCTTTGCACCAGTCCTCAGTGTTCCTCACGACGCTGGACTGCTAAACTTTTGCTCTGACATCTGCGATTGGAATGAAGAACCGATTCTTCAATTCTATGCAACGCTCCACATCACCGGAGATGCTGAAGATGTGAATTCATGGGTGCTGGACTGGATGTCTGAAAACACACACTACACTGTACCTGCCTCTGAATTGCTTCGTGTTCTACCACTCAGTCCTCCCCTTGAAGAAGCTCGTTGCATCTACAGTGAACCTGGGCTCACACATCATTACATGCAGGTGCTCATGAAACCTTTGAAGCCAGGTCAAGCACCAAGAACCAAATTCCTCATGAAGGAATTGTTGTATGTGCCCAGAACTGTCTATCGTATTCTTACGAGGACAATCAGTCCTATCAAAGGCCACGACTCATCTGATGAGGAAATTGTTGGCATCATGAAGAATCTGGTATTCAACATCATTCATGGCATTCCTGTCAATTCTCACGATTTCTTCATGAGGACTATGGCAAATGTTGCACTGTCTCCGTTTGAGCTGAAGCCTTATGCACCTTGCACTACTGGAATAAGCTACTTTGCCATCTGCCAGCTCTTTGTCGTCTGCTAGCAGACGGCAAAGAAGCTCTTTGCCATCAGCTACCCAAAAGCAGATGGCAAAGAACTGGCTGATGGCAAAGACCTTCTTTGCCATCAGCCAGTTCTTTGCCGTCCGCTAGCAGATGGCAAAGATTCTTTGTCGTCGGCTAGCAGACGGCAAAGAGGGAGGGGGCCCCACTAACGAGCTGCTTAAAAAAAACTTAACACCCCCCTCTTTGCCGTCTGCTAGCAGACGACAAAGAGCAAATAAGCGGACGGCAAAGGGGGGCGGACAACAAAGATTTAACATATCTAACGTTAACGGCCGCGCCCCACCCGCCCCTCTCTCTTTGTTTCTCTCCCTGCTCTTCACACGCGCGCCTCCGCCCCCACCACTCGCAGCCGCCCCGTCAGCCCACCACCCCGCCGCCCCAT
>NC_041380.1:373581878-373610390 GCF_002162155.2 Triticum dicoccoides | reverse complement strand
CGACACGACACCCCGACCCCGAAACAGCACCCCGACCCAAACACGGCACCCCGACACTGACACGACACCCCGACCCCCGACACCTCCCGAAAAGGTGTTATTTGGCCTTCCAGAGGCCGACGGGGTCATATATTTGTGAATTAGTAGTTAGGTCATATATTTTCCGATTTTGTTATGAAAAACATCATATATAATTGTGTTGATCGGGTAGTTTTAATTGTGCAATTGTTTCATCGCTGTGAGGTTTGGTGTTCGACGACCTCGCCGTGCGTTTGACGAGCTCTGCCCCTTCGTTCGTGGGTGAGCACAAATGATATGTCCTCCTCCCCCATTAATTATTTGATCTATTCCGATGAAAGTTGATAGCTAGCTATATATGTGTCTTGAATCATCAGTATGCGTAACCAATATGTGTCTCCCGTTCGAAAGCGTCATAGTTATAAATATGCATGCATTTGCATATTTATAACCTTGATTCTTTCGAATTGTCCAACGCTATTCATGGACAGCCCGAGTATGTGTAGATTGGGTTCATTTTCCCATATGCTTTGCTCCGGATCCGATGCATAAATTTCGTCAGTGTCTCCCCTGTTGTTCTCCGGGTACACATCCTCTCTGTTTATTGCAGAGATGTGTATCAGGAGAACAGCGGGGAGGTGCTGCCAAAATTTTGCGTCGGATCCGGACCATAGCATGGGAAAATGAACCCAATCCACACATACACGGGTGGGATTAGGACCTATCGTTACCTATTAGAATGTAGGTTGCATGGACGTAATAAAATTGACAAAGTAGATCAACTGATGAATATATACATGGTGAATTACACATATAATTGTTGTGTGTCCAGTAGCTCTGAAAGTCAAGATGAGTGATCGTGCGTGGATGTATACCGGTCACACTGGTCAGAACAAATGGAGCGCTGAATGGTTCACAAAAACCAAGGGGTTTGTGCAAGCTGCATTTGCAAATGGTCAGAAGAAAACCTGGTGCCCCTGTTTCCGGTGCGGCAATTGGGAAAAGAGGACAGAGGCTGAAATGGGCAAACACCTGCAGAAGATTGGTTTTACGCCCGATTATACGGTGTGGACATTTCATGGTGAGTCTTCCCAACGTGACCGACCTGAGGTGGATCGTCGTCGCACCGACGAGCATGGTACCGGGATGGAAAACATGGTGCAAGACTATGATGATGCTCAGGATTCGGACGAGGAGATGGAGGAATCTACAAAGGCCTTCAATGAAATGTTGGAGTCTTCAAAATGTCCACTCCACGAGCACACTGAGCTTTGTCAGTTGGATGCCATGTCACAAGTAATGGCTCTGAAGGCTTAGTTCGACTAGGGCAGAGAATGCTATGACGCAATTATGACAGTATTTGGACGCTTTCTACCCAAAGGCCATGTAATGCCTGCAAACCTGTACCAGTCGGACAAAATCCTCTATGCACTGAAGATGCCCTATGAGAAGATACATGCCTGTGAGAAAGGATGTGACTTATTTAGGCTTGACTATGTGGACTTGAACTATTGTCCCATTTGCAAGTCTTCCAGGTATATTGTGGTAGACAACGATATGGGTGAGAAGACACAGACCAAAATCCCCGTTAGTGTTGTTCGGTATATGCCAATCGTACCAATACTTCAACGTCTTTTCATGGTCGAAGAGACGGCCAGACAGATGACATGGCACAAAATAGGCAAAAGAACCGAACTAGATGCAGATGGGAATCTGATGATGGTACACACATCGGATGGTGTTGCATGGAAAAAGTTTGATGAATTACATGCTGACAAAGCGGCAGATCCGAGGCATCCTCGAGTCGGCATCGGCACGGATGGGTTCAGTGTGTTTGGTATGACAGCAGCCCAATACAGTTGTTGGCCCGTATTTGTCTTTCCACTCAATCTCCCCCCCCCCCCCGGACAGATTATGCAAAGAAAGAACATTTTCCTGACGTTGATAATTCCAGGGCCCAACTATCCAGCGAAAAATTTGAATGTGTGCATGCAGCCGCTTAAGGACGAATTGCAAGAAGCCTGGGATAATGGGTTCAAGACATACGATGCCTATAGCAAACGGAACTTCATAATGCGTGTTTGGTACATGTACTCGACGCATGACTTGCCAGCGTATGCACTATTCGTTGGCTGGTGTGTGCATGGAAGGTTCCCGTGCCCCACATGCAAGGGAGCTCTTGAGTTTAGTTGGCTTCAGGCCGGTCGCAAGTTTTCTTGCTTCGACATGCATAGAAAGTTCCTGGATCCTCGCCATAAGTTCAGGAAAGACAAGAAGAACTTCATCAAAGGTAGAGTTGTCAAAAACTCTGCACCACCTGCATTGACAGGCCAACAGACCCTGGATCAGTCAAACGCTCTCGAGCCAGATCCACAACGTCCAGGGTACTTCAAGGGGTATAATACTAAGCACGCGTGGACTCACAAAACATGCTTATGGGATCTGCCTTACTTCAAAGACCTCCTTTGCCCACACAACATTGACGTGATGCACACTGATAAGAATATCGCCGAGGCACTTTTTGGTACATTCTTCGGCATACATGGGAAGTCAAAGGATAATACTAAGGCTAGAGTCGACCTGGAGGCGCTATGTGATAGGCCGTTACAAAACATGAAAGAACCGAAAGGAAAGCAGAATTGGACGAAGCCAAAGGCATGGTTCAATCTTGGAAGGCCAGCTATGAGGGAAATTATCTTGTGGGTGCAACAGCAGTTGATGTTCCCCGATGGGTATGCAGCGAATCTAAAGAGGGGAGAGAATCTTGATAAACTGAAGATATTTGGTCTCAAGAGTCATGATTGGCACATATGGATTGAGCGGGTAATGCCGGTGATGTTGCGTGGCTTCATCCCTGAGGATGAATGGCTAGTACTGGCAGAACTCAGCTATTTCTTCCGTGTTCTTTGTGCGAAAGAACTATCGCCTGGCGTGCTAGAAGAAATGGAAGAGTTGGCGCCGGAGTTGATCTGCAAGTTAGAGAAGATCTTTCCACCGGGCTTCTTTAATCCAATGCAGCATTTGATTTTGCATCTCCCGACCGAGGCAAGATTGGGGGGCCCGTGCAAAATCGTTGGTGCTACCCAACTGAGAGGATGCAGAAGATGCTTCGAGAAAAAGTAAAAATAAACATAGAATTGAAGCATCGATGGCTGAGGCATTCATCACAGAGGAGGCGGCAAACTTCATAACAGCACACTATGAAGCCAAAAATCGTCATTTGCATAATCCGAAGCCTCGGTACAATGCTGACGACCCTAAAAAGGGTGGATCCAACCTCAGCCTATTCAAAGGGAATATCGCACCAGCTAGTGTTTCACATCCAATATCTTTGGATAACGAAGAATGGTGGACCATTTTGTTGTATATCTTCAACAACCTGATAGAAGTGCGGCCGTACATCAAGTAAGTTCTCGGTACATTGTTTCGCAACTACTATTTCCTTTGAACTGCTCTTATTCCTGGATATGTCATACAGTCAATACGTCGCCATATTCTCGTATGGAGCGGAGATCCAAAAGGATTCCGTCGAAGAGTATGAGCTTCTCGCAAAGCAAGGAGGCGGCTATCCTGGTTTCATCTCTTGGTTCAAACAAACGGTAATTTCTATTAGACAATTTCATTTCATTCGCTAATTTGTGTGTAATGCAACAATCCTTTCATATTAAACTTGTAGGCTAATTCAGAGTCTATGGATGCCGAACTGAGACAAGTCGCTAATGGTTTTGACTATAAGGTCCGTTCATTTGACAAGTACGACATCAACGGGTATCGCTTTCGTACCTATGGCAAGGAGCTATCTATGGCCGACCGAAAGTCTACAAATTGTTGTGTATCTGCTATCAGCGAAGGAGGTACCGAGTATTATGGGAGAGTTGAAGCAATTAATGAACTTCTCTTCTATGGTGAAAACCCACCGAATGTCGTAGTCTTCAAATGTTATTGGTTTCAGCCGAAGGAGACTAGAAGGACTCATGAACATATAGGGCTAGTTGAAATCAACCAAAGCACCCATTTAGATGTTCCTGATGTCTATATTATGGCTCAACAGGCGACCCAAGTATTCTATCTACCATGGGCCTGCCAAACTAATCCAAATCTGAAAGGTTGGGATGTCGTTTATGAAGTGCCGCCACGTGCTAGACTTTCTCCCCCAAAGGAAGAGGATTATGAACCTCACATTAACCCAGACACATATGAAGGAGAATTCTTACAAGAGACACGTCTTTCCAAAAAGCGTTTCAAGAACCGCTATACTTCACCCCAAAACATTGAAGTAGACATCGACAATGAATCTGACATCACCCCAGAGGAGGAACAAGAAGAGCCAGAATAAGAAGAGGTTACTGCTGCGGATGACCTGTCAATGCTTGACCGATTACGTCAAGGTGGCCTTGCACATGTTGATGCCAATGAACCCTATGAGCCCATCATTGATTATAGTTATGATGATGATTATGCATTTATTGATGATATTGATCGAGATTATTAGTAGTGTCAGGTATTCAATTTTTTTATGTTGTACTTGATGATGATACACTTAAGTGATATACATATTATTATTCATGTCGGTACTTTTTTTATGTTGTACTAATTTCGTTTATTCTTTGTCATGGCAGGTGTTCAAAGATGGTGGGCGCTGGTCGGGAGCGCGCCGAGGCCCCTTCTTCATCGGCGAGGTCTTCCATTCCACACACACCTCTCCGCCGAGCGTTGCTGGACAGTATGGCGACACCGCCGGGCCCTTCTTCGTTGACCGCGGTGCCCAGCAGGGGACGAGGTAAGAAGAAGAGAGGAGGTGGAGCACGTGGTCGCGGGAGAGGAGGTAGGGTGACTCTTACGGCGCCTTCCTCGCTGCCGCCCCCAGTTGTTTCACCCGAGCACGTGACTGCTAGGATGGACTCGTCTGAGGAGGAGGCTGCACGGACTCCGGTCCATGGGTCTTCGGCCCACGAGCCTCGGGTTGACGGGCCTTCGGCCCACGAGAGTTGGGCCCACGAGACCCCGGAGGAGCACACGTCTAGATGGGGTACCTGGTCGGGTCAGCTTGAGGAGCCGAGTGGCCATGCTGATGATGGCGGGGAGCCGAGTGGCCATGCTGATGATGGTGGGGAGCCGACTGATTTTGAGGAGGAAGGGGAGGAGGGGGCAACGTCTACCAGCGTGGTGCTACACGGCTCCTGTCCGTGCCGGCGACCCGCGAGTAGAGGTGGTTGATTTTCCCTGATGGGGAGAGGTAAGTGCATTTAATCTTTTTGTACCTTCTGCATTCACGTTTCTTCAAATAACTGATGTGTTGGCTTTGTCATGCTGCAGGGGTTGGGACCACCATGAAAGTGTCCGCCGGCCCAACTCCTTCCTTGGAGTTCTGATTCGGCAAAACTTCCTGGGGTTTGTCACGTTGCCTGGTGAGGGTCGGCTTCCAGAGGTTGGATTGAGTTGGGAGCACTACTTGGCTGCCCCGGCCCTGCCGGGTGAGATTATCGATGATGTCTTGTGCAAGACGAGGGCAGACGTGGTGATCAGAAAGTTCTGGGTAATTTCTCCTTTACACAATTAAGAATCTTCAACTAGCTAGTTATTAATTGTACTAATCAATATTGTCTCATTTGATTGCAGACATTCTACAGGTGTGAGGAGGGATACGAGGAGGAGGCGGCAGATGTTATCCACAAGGAGTGCAAGCGCCTACTTCAGAACTTACGCCATGAGGTTCGGGTGCAGGCTGTTCGAGACTACTACGCCGGGCGTGGTATCAAGAAGCCCAAGTAGGAGTGCCGCGATAAGTTCTTGAGTAAGGAGCAGTACATGAAGGTAATTCTTAAGGCCTTGTACTTACTTCCTTCATTTAGTAATTCATAGCCGTCGCGCTCAAGTTTCTATTTGCTAACTTAGGCCCCTCCGAGATGGTGTGCGGATCAGATGGATTGCTGGGAGGTGTTGGTCAATGCGTGGTGCTCAAAATAATGGCGGGCCACCCACAAAGAGGCCAAGGACAAACGTGCCCAAATGGAAGGTGTGCCACACCACCAAGGCAGCTCCGACTTATTTCAGTACGGGCGGAACTGGGTATGTGGTTTGCTTCATGATTCATGCAATTCATTCATCATGCCAGCTTTAGCCCTTTAATTACTAATTTACTTTGTTTCTCTCTTTCAGGCACGCTACAATAAGGCGGATAAGGTGCCAGAGGTGTACGACCTGTATGCCATGGCCCACACTGGCCCTTACAAGAAAGTCAAGGCATTCTTTGCGTCTGACCTCGATGATCCAAAGAACTTCACCAACATCTCCGCCCATGACAAGCTCGTGCAATATAGAGATCAGGGGAAGGCGAGGAAAGGGGAGGACTTTAACCCGAGCCAGGGTCCCATTGATACAGAGCTGCTGATGATATCTGGTGGCGGGAGGTCCCATGGCTCCATAGCCATGGGAGATGGACTTATCCGTTGTCCTAGCACTCTCCCGGAGATCAAGGCGCGCCAGTCGAGCTCCGCTCATGAGATAAGGCCTCGTGAACGGCCAGTCCAATTCGCCTTCAAGGTTAGTTATACATACTCAGCTATCTTTCTCCATTACATTGTGTGCGCTTCCATCAATGATTACAAATGGTCATGTGAGTGGTGTTGCACGCTGCTATACAGAGTGAGAGAGATAGAACGGAGAAACTTCTGGCGGAGGCGGCAGAGAGGCAGCGGGAGTTGGAGAAGAGGACGACAAAGATGTTGGAGGAGGAGAGGGCACGGAATGACATGCAGGCAAGGGCCATTATGAGCTCCTTGTGGTAAGTTTCTTCTGCAGATTAGTTGCTAGTCTTAACATTTGAGTCTCATTACTAACTAGTATGACTCTGTTGTGAAAACCAAATGTGCAGCCTATGTGCGAGAAGTCCGGTCAGACGGCTCCGCCGATGCTAGTGATTGCTCCTGGGAGCACGGTGAGTTTAATTTGAATGGACATTACTTGCTAGTCTTAACATTTGAGTGTCATAATGCTAACGAGACATTGGAAATGATCTTTTGTGCAGCTTAACTCCAGAAACGCATCGCACAATCCTTCTCCAGCTACCGGCGTGAGCCAGCCCACTCCTACACCTCCCTGATCACGGTAAGTTTCTCTAGTGTTTTGCTTAACAAATGCATAAAGACCTAGACTTAGCTTTATTTCCTCCAATATGCTTACCATAATGACCTAGAGTTACCTTCTTTTCCTCCAAAATGACTTAATAAGCTTACTGACCTCATAAACCATCCATTTTTCCTAAGTTAGCTCTAAAACGATATGTACTTAGCTTACTTATGTCAAAAATTGCATAACTAGCTTAGTTAGCTCATAAACGATCCATTTTACCTAAGTTAGCTCTAAAATGACTCATTTTACCTTAGTTAGCTTACAAGTGATCCAATTTATCCAAGTTAGCTCTAAAATGACCCATTTTACGTAGATTAGCTCCTAAATGATCCACTTTACCTACGTTAGCTTTAAAATGACCCATTTCACCTAGGTTAGCTCCAAAATGACCCATTTCACCTAAGTTAGCTAAAAATGATCCATTTCACCTTAGTTAGCTCAAAAACGTGGCATTTCACCTTAGTTAGCTCATAAACGACCCATTTCAACTAAGTTAGCTCCAAAATGATCAATTTCACCTAGGTTAGCTCATAAACGACCCATTTCACCTAGGTTAGCTCATAAACGACCAATTTCACCTAAGATAGCTCATAAACGATCCATTTCACCTAGATTAGCTAATAAATGGTCCATTTCACCTAAGTTAGCTCATAAACGATCCATTTCAACTAATTTAGCTCATAAATGATCCAGTTCACCTAAGTTAGCTAACAAATGGCATATACTTCTTCTTCTAGCCTTCTTCTTCTTCTATTCTTTTTCTTCTAGTCTAATTCTTCTTCTACTGTTCTTTTTCTAACTTTCTTATTTTGTCATTTTGTAGGTTTCATTCACTATACGGAAGCCAGCTTCCTATGATGGATTGCTTGTTTTTTCCATTGGTGCACTTCTTGTATTCTACTCGCTTGCTATGATGAAACTAGATTGCTATGATGAAACTTTGCATATTGTAATATGTATGGATCGATGGAACTATGTGCAACCTACTATGTATATATGGATGGATATATATGTGCTGGATATTTATGTGATGGATATATATGTGCTGTGGTATATTTGCTGTGATAATTGTTGGATATATGAAAAACAGAATAAAAAAGAGGCTGTGCAGGCACTTTGCCGTCCGCGGCAGACAGCAAAGATGCCTTTGCCGTCGGTGGCAGACGGCAAAGGGGGCACGTGGCGCCCACCTGTGCTTCCTGAGGGATGGGCCATTTGGCAAATTTGCCTACCGTGGCGGAAGGCAAAGCTAAGCTGATGGCAAAGACTTTTCCTTTGCCGTTCGCCGTGGCAGACGGCAAAACACAGTGGGCGCTGACGCATTGCTGACATCAACTGGCGGACGGCAAAGAGGAGCTCAAATTTGCCGTCCGCTGGCGGATGGCAAAGGCCGCCGTTAGCCGCCTAACGGACTAACGCTGTCGGACGTCCAGTTTTTTGCTGTTCCTCCTCTTTGCCGTCCGCCGCTGTCGGCAAAGGGATCTTTGCCGTCCGCCATAAAAAGCAGATGGCAAAGGACTTGTTTGCCGACCCTGTCTTTGCCGTCACTATTTGCCATCCGCCGCTGATGGCAAAGCTCTTTGCCGTCCGCCGTCCGTACCTTTGCCGTCCGCCGTGGAAGACGGCAAAATAATGGATTCCTGTGGTGTTGGATTATGATATTCCTCAGGACAAGGTCTTCACTCAACTACAAAGCTGATTTCCAGAATCACCTCAGCTACTTGCCCCTAATTGAAGTCCTCAAGCAGACATATTCCTCAGTTGATGGAAAGGGCAAGGCACCGGCTGTAATAGATGAAGGCATTCGTCCATTGGATGGTCAGTTTCGCAAAGCTGCATCTTATTCCACCAATGATGACTCTTCCACACATGACTCTGCCAATGCACCCAAGTCCACTCCTCAAGCCACTGCTCCGCGCGTGATGACTGACCGTGAACTTCTGCTTAGTATTCACCAGAAGGTGGATCGAAATCACAAATGGGTTAAGTGTCAGTTTGGTTCACTTCTTCACAACATGACTGCCACACACAATGCAGTGAAGAAAAACCATTACTACCTCCATCAAGTCTTCGGTCGCACCTGGGCAATCCTGTCACATCTGTATGGTGAAGAAGATCTGAACAAAATGGGTCTCAATGAAGATTTTGACTGGTCTGCACCTCCACAGAAGAAATTCAAGAAGGTCAAGGTTCCTTCTCTGGTGCCATCTCATATTCTTCATCGCGCGACATTGATGAAAATGAAGACTTGGACGACACTGCGGCAGGCCCTACTACGACAAATGACCCCAACAACGCTGGCACTCCTTCATCAACTTGATATTCTTCAGGGGCGTTAGTCCTCATATTCGATCCTTTTGGTCATTTGATGACAAAGGGGGAGAATTTTGAGTTAGTCTTCAAGCAGGTCTTTCTATATGGGCATTTTTTTGTTAAGTTACAACTCTCGTTCTTCCGAGACTTTATTGGATCGAGTTGTAAACTTAAACCCGATGGTGCTCTGATACTTTTGATATGTTCTGCTGCATGCTTATTCCTCATATATGCTAATGCACGCATGCTGAATTACATCAGTCACCATATTTCATCATGCATTTCAAATTCTTGTCTGTTATATGTCAAATGTGTGTATGAATTACAAGATATAGGGGGAGATCTCCATGAATCAACTCTTCAAGTGTGCATTGCTTCAAAAGAAAATTCCTCACTATGCACATCTTCAGGGGGAGTTCTTCTATATCTTCCAATCAAATTCCTCAATATCAGGATTTACACTTCATATATTTATCCCCGTTGAAAACTTAACCTATATTGTCATCAATCACCAAAAAGGGGGAGATTGTAAGTGCATCTAGTGCCCCTTAGTGATTTTGGTGTATTGAAGACTTATAGGTTAAGGGACTAATGCGTTTGTGAGTGTACACATGTCTATAAGTCTATGAGGAGTTTGATATTTACAGAGAAAGTCGACCCCTAAAAATGAAGTTCTTCGACTAAAGACTTTGGATCACTGAAGACTTTCTGAAGACTTTGAAAGTGAAGAAATTGGTGTGACCTTGAAGACTTGGTATTCGTTCGAGGAACATGAAGCGTGAAGACTTTTGTTTTTGTAGTTTCACTTTCTCTTTCTTGAGTCATAGGAAACACCGTACTGTTACAGGGGGTCGAGGAAATACTAAGGAAAAATTTCCATGTGATGCTCAACTCAAAATCCTATACCTACCAATCCCTTCGAGTGAAGCCAATGGAAATCTCATACAGTTCAGTCAATTTCTTCAGTGACAGAGACGAAGTTCTTTCGGTCTCTGAGGAATTTGTCCTAACTGAGGAGTTAGGAATTCGCCAGTGCGGATTGTCTACACAGTGAGGAACATGATAGCCCTGAGGATTTTGCTACTCAAAATTCCAACCGTTGTTGTGCTATCGCCAGCTGTCCCAAAATATCTATCCACCAAACGGTCATATCATTGAAGGGAATTTATGTCTTATCATGTCGGGCTGCTCCCCAGGCTATAAATAGCCGCCCCCTACAA
This sequence comes from Triticum dicoccoides, assembly GCF_002162155.2. Taxonomy (NCBI): domain Eukaryota; kingdom Viridiplantae; phylum Streptophyta; class Magnoliopsida; order Poales; family Poaceae; genus Triticum; species Triticum dicoccoides. The sequence goes on along the minus strand of NC_041380.1, from coordinate 373,599,708 downwards.
CCACTAGCTGGTTGGCTGCTTCGAGAGAAACTGACACTTGTTATTTGAGAGCAACCCATCCTCCGAGGACTTTGAGCGAAAATCATCAAGTGAGGAAAAACAAAAAACCCAAACACCTACTGTGGGGACCCCGACTCGCAAGTCGTGATCACCGAATGCACGTGTACAGTGATCCCAGAGATCAATGCTCACTGAACACACAGAAGCTGAATAACAAGAGTCTTACATCCATACATACCGTCTTACACAAATAGTGACCAACATGGTCAAGTCTTACATCGATAAAGCCTTAAGGGCTGAACATCAAATGAAACATAGCAGCAGAAATCGTCGTCGATAAGTAGAACCCATGCCATCTGCCTTAACCCTACAGGCAATCTGACTGGGAACGTCCTAGTTCGCATGATCGTCTCCAAAGAACTCTTCTTCGAACTCCGGTTCTCCCATGCCTGGTCAATTAAATAACCAGTGGCAAGCCAATGAGTACTTTGAATGTACTCGCAAGCAACCCATGATTTGGTTCAAGGTACAGTAATGCATGACATAGGTAAAGTTTTGCATAAAGCTAGTTTTGAGTGCAGGACATGTTCAACATCCTATAAAGCATGCATCAAGAGAATTCAAGTAACCATAAGATCTGGTCACAGATATCAACATAAATAGAAAGGGGCACCAACCCATTTATCATAAACAGAGAGGGCACCAACCCATCTCAATCGTGTCAAGTCCTCTGACTTGATCCAAGACAACACCATCATCTCACACACACACCGGGTTTGAAAACAAGTGGACGTAGCCCAAGAGCGGTTACCCAACTGTCCTTGACCGTGGACACGGCTATTCAAATAGTTTTACACTCTGCAGAGGTTGCACACTTTACCCACTAGATCCGGGGAACTTCCGTGTCATCCACGACCCGCGGTACCTCAAGTACCCGGGGTAAGCACCCGATCACTACCTTTCCCTAGACGACACTAACATGGAGTCCACTCGATTGGTAGTAACCCCCGTGCCGAACATTTCACATCATAAAGTTGTGGAGCCTCGCTCCCATTTTCATCACACACCACAAGCACGGGGTACCAACGGTGTGTCCGGTGCCCTGTGAAAACAGTCATGGCCGCCCTACCTGGCACGACCCCGTCCCAAGAGAGAGCACCAACTCTCCCCCGTCACTAGTAATGCGGGCTCCAAGCTAGTATCGGTCTAGGTACTCAATAATGCCCTTTCCCATATAAGGGTAGAGTGGTCGCGCATGTAAGGTTGGAATAACGGTCGCAACTCCGACCAATCCGTTTTGAAAACAACACACACCTTCCTTGGCACACCACTTCGTCATCAAGTGGTCACCCATCTCATCATCTCCCTCGGGCATAGGTGGCACCCGACGGGGTTTTCGAAAAGACTTTTGAAATCACATTGCCTCCTTCACCATGCACAAACCCACCCCATTTGCGTAGCATCTACATTTGCATCCTATCTACTCCCACCGGCATAACCCTCATAAGAAGGTAGGGCCAGGCACACTGCAAGTATCAACGAGGAAGTAATCGTGGTAACCAACCCACGTGGTTCACCATCTCATCATGATTCCGATGCATCGATAATAAAGAGCTAAAAATGATATGCATATAAAAGGGGTATCATAGTCATGGTCAAAGGGCTGCTTGCCTTGGTTGGCTTGATCTTCAAAGTCTTCAGGCTCTGCTCCTCCTTCTTCCTCAGCTACCTCGTCAAACACGGGATCTAACGTCGCAAGAAAACAACGGGAAAAATAAGACAATAATAAAAACAGAAAAGTCAAAGTGCTCACAAAAATGTCAACTTATTTTTGTAAAATACTAAGAGGAAAGCTAGGAAGGGGACAACTTTTGGTTTTGGTTTTGGAGCAGCAAAATAGGAGTTATGGATTTTCAAAGGCCTATTTAAATGCTAAAAACCACAATTAAATATTTACAGAGAATAAAAGGTGGTTGGATTTGAATGAAAGTTGCACCATTAAATAGGTTGCAATATTCTAGGAATTTAGAAATTGGAATCAATGCATTTGGATTAATATTCTGTCCTGTGGAATTTTTGGAAATAATACAGAAAAGGAAAAAGAGAAACGGCGCTGTGCCACTGGGCCAGAGAGGCCACAGCAGCAGCAGGCCCAGGGGGGGGAAACCCAGCCCACGCGGCCGCCACATCGAAGGCGTAAAGGCTGAATACGCCTTCAGCCGACGGCGGATCGGTGCGCGCGTGCGCGCACGTTTTAAACCTGACGGGTGGATCCCACCCGTCAGGGCGTGTGGCTGACGGGCCGGCCCCACGGCGGCCGTCGTCTACCTCCGGCCAGAGGCGACGGCGAGCTCGCCGGCGGCGATACAGGGCACTGGAAGGGGCGCGGAGGCTACCGTTGGACTCAGGAGCGAGTCGCGGTTCTGGTGGTGGTGGAGACGGTCGCCGGGGTGGCCTGCTTCGCCGGCGACGAGGTCCCGCGGCGGAGGTGCTTCGGGCGCCGGTGGTTCCGGCCGTTTCCGGCTGCAAAACGAGGGGGAAAGAGAGGGGAAAGCATCAGTGAGGTGAGGGGAGTCCAGTTCGAGAGAGAAAAGGAGCGGAGGAGGCCTGTACCCGCAGATCGACGGCGACCCGAGGCGGCGGAGCTCGAGCTCGATCTCGAGCTCGGGCGGCTCTGGAGAGAAGTGGGTGGTTCCGGGGGTGGATTGGGTGTGTGGAGGGGCGACAGGGAGGAAGAGGAGGGCTCGGGAGCGCCTTATATAGGCTGGCCACGGTTCACCGTGGGCGTGGCCTACGGGCGCCCGCGGGATCGGCTCTGGAAGCCGTTGGAGAGAGGTTGGAGCGGTCCACGGCGCTCGTGGGGATGGAGTAGGGCGCCAGGGAGGAGGAGAGAGAGCGGGGGAGTGTTCTGGCGCCCGCGCGTGTGAGGCCGGCCATTGGCCGAGCCGGACGGCGTCGGGCACGCGCTGCAGGAGGGGAGAGAGAGGGAGAGACAATGGGGACGGCACGGCGGCGTGTCGCAGACGTCAAGACACATCAACTGGCGCGATGGGAAGGCACGAGGCGGTCGGGAGGCGCGGTGTCAACGGTCGGCGCTCTGGCAGGCGCTCCAGAGCGCGACTTTGGCCGGCATCCGCGGGTTTTCCGCGTCGCGCGCGCGTCCTTTTCTGTCTGGAGGCTACAGTGGAAGGGGGCAAAACCTGGAAAGAGCCTGGGATGCTCTGGGGTGCAGAGGGGAGAGAGAGAGACTGGGAGAGAGAAGGGAAGCTGTTGTCCAGAGAGGACAAACGTGATTCCCTCCTTCCTCCACATTGCTTCCTCGGGTAGAAAAGTGTCTAAGTGACAGAGGGGAGTGAGGAGGGGTTGTGGCAAAAAGATGAACTCAAGGAGATTAGTGAAAGTGGCAAAAATAGGCTTTTTAGTATTTTGCCAGAAGGTGTTTGATGGAGTTTTGGGTAAGCTAATGACTCCCACTGGCCAAGATACTCCAAGGGGTGAAATGTCACATATATTTAGGGCCTTCCACCCATTTTGAGCTTATTTGGACAAAGTTGCCAATGCAACTTTTGCAAACCCTAGAAATGGGCAGAAATGGATTTGTGTAGATCCAGTGGAGTAAATCATTTCTCCTTGATGTGTCACTTGGTGTGGTAGCCTTATTTGGTCACATGATCAGGCTCACCAAAGTTGGGGTCCTGGAGAAAAAGTTGGTAGTGCAAAGTAGTTCAAACTTGATTCTGGTCAGAGAGGGTTTTGAGGCACTTTGACCAAGACTTCCTATTCTCCAACCTGTGCCATTTGGTCCAGATGCATCATTAGACCAATGAAGCATGTCCACCAAGTTTGAGCACATTTGGACATACTTGGCAATGTAAAGTTGATCAAACTTCAGAATGGACAGAGATAGTTTTGAGGGGTTTTGATGGTGTTATCTTGTTCTCCAAGTCATGAGACTTGGCAAGATCATCTAATATGTCATATGTGACATGATGGAATTTTCCTGGAATTTCTGGAGAATATTTCCTTTGTAAATATTTCAAAAGCTTGAAATATCCAGAAAGGGTTTTAGAGGGATTTGACCAATATTTTGAGCATGAACAGGTGTTGAAACTCTTATATATGGACAATATATGTCCTATGAGTTTCCCTAAATTTTGTCAAATATTTTTGAAACAGTAAAGTAATTTTTTCCTATTAAAGACCATTTCTGGCCTTAAGAAAAAGCCTTTAAATAAAATAGAACAGTAACTTTTAAAATTATATTTTTGTGGTTCCTGGGCATCCTATATCTAATAGGAGTCTAATATATTTTTGGAAAGATTTTTACTGCCCTTAATCAAGTACTTGTAGTGCAAACCTCAATTCAGGGGTTTTTGGAAAACTAATTTTAGAAAATACTTTCTGGCCAAATTATTTTTGTAAGAAAACTCCATATAGCACTATTCACATGGCATGGTCATTGGTCAGGAGCTTGGGGTAAGGAGGTGGAATATAGAGGGCAGAGTAGTTGACTTCAAGAAGCACTTGAAAGAAACACACAGAGAAAACCAACTCCAAATAAAAGCCAAAAAAAATGCAAAAAGTTTTTGTTGGTCCAAATTTTCATGCTTTAATAATGAAAATGAAATGTTACAAAATGCACGGTGTGACAGACCTACCCCCCTTACAAGAATCTCGTCCCCGAGATTCCTAAACTAGGCTTAAAAGAGATACGGAAATTCGGATCTAAGGTAGTCTTCACGCTCCCAAGTTGCTTCTGCTTCAGTGTGGTTGCTCCATTGGACCTTGAAGTACTTGATGGTGCGGCTTCGAGTGCGTCGTTCAGCCTCATCCAGAATGCAGATGGGCCGCTCACGATAAGTCAAATCAGGTTGAAGATCAATGGCTTGATGATTGACGTCCTTGTAGAGGTCGGGCTTGTCTGGAACTTGGAGACACTTCCGGAGTTGTGACACGTGGAACACGTTGTGCACATCAGAAAGTTTAGGTGGAAGTTCCAACTGGTAAGCCACCTCCCCTCGCCGCTCAGTGATCTTGAAGGGCCCAATGTATCTCGGAGCGAGCTTTCCCCTGACATGAAAGCGCTGGGCTCCTTTGAGAGGGGTGACCCGGAGATAGACATGGTCTCCAACTCGGAAGTTTATGTCTCTGCGACGTGAGTCCGCATAGCTCTTCTGCCTTGACTTGGCAGACTTCAGACGCTCTCTGACAAGCTGGACTTGCTCTTCTGCTTCACGAAGGATATCAGGCCCAAAGACGAGTCCTTCTCCGGTCTCCGACCAGTTGAGAGGTGTACGGCACTTCCGCCCGTATAACACTTCAAATGGTGCCATCTGAAGGCTGGCCTGATAACTGTTGTTGTAAGAGAACTCGGCGAAAGGGAGGCAATCTTCCCACCTAGCTCCATAAGCTAAGACACAGGCTCGGAGCATGTCTTCGAGTATTTGATTCACTCGCTCGGTCTGACCTCCGGTCTGTGGGTGGAAAGCAGTGCTGAAGGACAACTTGGTCCCCATAGCCTCCTGGAATTTCTTCCAAAACCTTGAGGTGAACTGGGTTCCTCGATCTGACACAATCTCCTTGGGAACACCATGAAGGCTCACGATTCGGTTGATGTAGAGGCTGGCTAACTGGTTCCCCTTGTAGGTCGTCTTGACAGGAATGAAGTGGGCCACCTTGGTCAAATGGTCAACGATGACCCATATTGAGTCATGTCCCTTGCTTGACCTGGGTAAACCGGTGATGAAGTCCATCCCGACTCTGTCCCACTTCCATTCAGGCACCTTAAGGGGTTGCAACAATCCAGCGGGTCGCTGATGCTCAGCTTTGACTCTCTGGCATACGTCGCATTTTGCAACATAGGTGGCAATCTCCCTTTTCATCCCGTGCCACCAAAATTTTTCCTTCAGGTCTTGATACATCTTGGTGCCTCCAGGGTGGATGGAATATGGGCTGTCATGAGCTTCTTGCAAGATCAGGTTCTTGAGCTCAACCTTGTTGGGCACGCAGATGCGATTCCCAAACCACACAATTCCTTCCTCATCCTCTGAGAATCCTGAGGCTTTGCCTGCCTTGTTCTTCCTCTTGATGCCTTCAATACTCTCATGCCCCTTCTGAGCTTTCTTGATATCATCCATCAAGGTAGGCTTAACTTCGAGGCTGGCCAAGAATCCTGGTGCAACCAGTTCCAACCCGAAGCTTTCAAGTTCTTCATACAAGGCGGGTAGCTTGTGCTTTAGCATAGCATTCAAGGAGCAAGCCTTCCTGCTCAACGCGTCTGCTACCACATTAGCCTTTCCAGGGTGGTATTGAACACTGAGGTCATAATCCTTTATCAACTCTAGCCATCTTCTCTGCCTCATGTTCAATTCCCTCTGAGTGAAAATATACTTCAGACTTTTGTGATCCGTGTATACCTCACATCGCTTCCCCAAGAGGTAATGTCGCCAAGTCTTCAGGGCATGAACCACTGCTGCTAGCTCAAGGTCATGAGTAGCGTAGTTCTCTTCGTGAGGTCGTAGCTGCCTTGAAAGGTAGGCCACGACTCTGCCTTCTTGCATCAGAACACCCCCCCAGTCCGATTCTTGACGCATCACAATATATCACAAACTCCTTGTGTATATCTGGTGTGGCCAGAACTGGAGCGGTGGTTAGCCTCTTCTTCAGCTCCTGGAAGCTTTCTTCGCACTTCGGCGTCCATTCGAACTTCTTGTCCTTCTTCAAGAGCTGAGTCATGGGTCGGGCAATGCTTGAGAATCCTTCAACGAACTTGCGGTAATATCCCGCGAGTCCGAGGAAGCTTCTGACTTCCTTCACATTGCTCGGGGATTGCCATCCAGTCACGGCTTCTATCTTGGCAGGGTCGACTGACAATCCCTCTTCTGTTAGAACATGTCCCAGAAATCCAACTTCACGCAGCCAGAATTCACACTTGCTGAACTTGGCATACAGTTGATGCTCTCGAAGCTTGTCTAGGACCATCCTCAAGTGTTGCTCGTGCTCTTCTTCCGACTTCGAGAAGACAAGAATGTCATCAATGAAGACGACGACGAACTTGTCCAAATATTCCATGAAGACCTTATTCATGAGATACATGAAGTAAGCTGGGGCATTGGTCAACCCAAAGGACATGACCGTGCATTCATACAGGCCATATCTGGTTACGAATGCCGTCTTCGGAATATCTTGGGGTCTGATCTTCAGTTGGTAGTACCCAGATCTGAGGTCGATCTTGGAGAACACCTTGGCCCCATTGAGTTGATCAAACAGATCTTCAATCTTGGGAAGTGGGTACTTGTTCTTGATTGTAACCTCGTTGAGGGAGCGGTAGTCAATGCATAAGCGGATGGTACCGTCCTTCTTTGCCACAAACAGAACAGGTGATCCCCAAGGGGAGGCACTAGGGCGGATAAATCCCTTCCTCAACTGCTCTTCCAACTGCTTCTTCAATTCTGCTAACTCCTCCGATCCCATCCTATAAGGCTTCTTATAGATGGGTCCTGCTCCGGGTATGAGCTCGATGATGAACTCAATGTCTCGGTCAGGAGGCATTCCTGATAGCTCATCAGGAAAAACATCGGGATACTCGCATACTACCGGCACTTGTTCCAATCCAACTTCAGTTAGACAGTTGGCTTGGTTGGCTTGAGCAGAAGAGGGGTTGGAGGCAAATTTGACTTTGACTCCTCGGTCATTGGTCATAGTGACCGTCCGGTTGGCGCAATCAATCAAGCCTTGGTGCTTGCTGAGCCAATCCATTCCCAAGATCACATCCAAGCCTTGTGATTTTAGGATGATAAGGTCTGCTAGGAAGTCTACCCCGTTAATGGTAATCCCGACTCCTTTACATCCTATCTTGGCTCTCATCTCTGCTCCAGGGGTTTGTACCACCATAGGGTTATTCAGGGGTGTAGGGGTCATGCCACTTTATCACGGTCCTCAGTGCATCCGACTAGTGCCAGCAGATCCTCAATGGTGCGGACCCAGTCGTCTGCATCCAGGGGTTCAGCAGTCTCGATGAAAGTGGGTGGTGCATGCTTCTTGAATTCCACCAGTGTGGAACGTCCATGGCCGTGCCCCGCCGGTTGGCGGTTGACAGCCTGAGCAATCATCTGGAGGGCTGCAGTGTTGGCTTGGCGCTCCTCTCGAAAGGCTTGGAGAAGCTGAGCCATATCCATGCTTGGAGGAGGTGGTGGTGGTGGAGTCTGTCCTTGGGCTTGGTCCTGGCTGGCTCCGGCCTCAGCAGAACCTCCGGCTTCTTGCGGCTGGGTAGAGGTACCAGTACGTGTTACAACAGGCATCCTGTTGGAGCGGTCAAGGTCTCATGATTGGGAACAACAATGAGGGAAAGCAGTATAGATGGAATGCCTAGTAAGGGGGTGGTGTGACACAATTTAAGTTAAACAAAGGCCAGAAGGGCCAAACTCATGCATTAAAACCAAATGAGGAATGTAGTCGTTTACAAGTTCCCGAAGGGAAAGTACGACTTCATGAAAGCAAGCTGAACGCAAACGCAACATAACATGGTTTCACAAGAACCATTACAAGGACTCGACTTCGCAAAAAGGGGTACACGACCTATCCTACCATAGGCTACGAGCTAGCCTATCCTAGTCCTGAACGGAGTCTAAGTGGTGGAATGCTCGGTCGGGTATTCTGGCTCCTCTGGATCTTCCTCCTCATCTTCATCTGTCTTGGTCTCCTCATCGCTCGAGGAAGCGGGGGAGTGAAGGAGCAGAACACGGCGCTGCTTTGCTGGTGGCGTCTTGAAGAGGTTGCGGTACTCCTTTGCCGTCATACGGCGTGGCTGAGGTGGTCCCTCGGCATGTGCGACCTGTGGGGGTCGTCCGCCTCGATACGCTACTGCGGGCTGTCCAGGGGGCGCTCCATCCTTCTTGATCCTGTCTGCCTTCATCTGAACTATGCGAAGGAGCTCCTTGGTCTCGCGGAGTTCCTTCCGAAGCTCCGTCGACTCCGAGGCCAGGTGTTGTGCCAGACTGTCGGCACACAAGCTGAAGTAGGTCTGGAAGCGGAGAGAAAGTCCCTCGTCCAAGGGTGGTGCTGGTGCGCTGCTCTCGTCATCACCTTCCTTACGATAAGGCAGGTAACGAGTGGCTGGCTCTCTCGCCATCTCTGGCAGGAGATCCCGGAGGCGAGTCAGCGCCTTGAGGGCAGCAGTCTCCACGGCGAGAAGCAGTGTCGCCATCTGGGGTCCCTCAAAGAACCAGCTCGTCGGGGCGTCATTCGCCCTCACGACTACCTCCACGTGATACTCCCTCTTGGTGCTGTCGACCCAGTGCTCGTGGTAGGAGAAGGTGGGGACTCGAGTGAACTGGCACTTCTTGAGGCTATCCTCAAGAAGCACAGGAAACCCAGTGGTCAGGAAGTCCTCGGGTACGGCGGCCATCTACAAAAAGTGGAAGGGAAAGGGTCAATAAAGGAATGTGACCTATGTTTGGGATACTAACATAAACATAGGTATATGGGTAACCTGGTGGATAGTCTCGCTCTAACTAACGTCCATGCTAACTAAGGCTTCCTACAGTCAGGATGGCTCTGATACCAGCTCTGTGGGGACCCCGACTCGCAAGTCGTGATCACCGAATGCACGTGTACAGTGATCCCAGAGATCAATGCTCACTGAACACACAGAAGATGAATAACAAGAGTCTTACATCCATACATACCGTCTTACACAAATAGTGACCAACATGGTCAAGTCTTACATCGATAAAGCCTTAAGGGCTGAACATCAAATGAAACATAGCAGCAGAAATCGTCGTCGATAAGTAGAACCCATGCCATCTGCCTTAACCCTACAGGCAATCTGACTGGGAACGTCCTAGTTCGCATGATCGTCTCCAAAGAACTCTTCTTCGAACTCCGGTTCTCCCATGCCTGGTCAATTAAATAACCAGTGGCAAGCCAATGAGTACTTTGAATGTACTCGCAAGCAACCCATGATTTGGTTCAAGGTACAGTAATGCATGACATAGGTAAAGTTTTGCATAAAGCTAGTTTTGAGTGCAGGACATGTTCAACATCCTATAAAGCATGCATCAAGAGAATTCAAGTAACCATAAGATCTGGTCACAGATATCAACATAAATAGAAAGGGGCACCAACCCATTTATCATAAACAGAGAGGGCACCAACCCATCTCAATCGTGTCAAGTCCTCTGACTTGATCCAAGACAACACCATCATCTCACACACACACCGGGTTTGAAACAAGTGGACGTAGCCCAAGAGCGGTTACCCAACTGTCCTTGACCGTGGACACGGCTATTCGAATAGTTTTACACTCTGCAGAGGTTGCACACTTTACCCACTAGATCCGGGGAACTTCCGTGTCATCCACGACCCGCGGTACCTCAAGTACCCGGGGTAAGCACCCGATCACTACCTTTCCCTAGACGACACTAACATGGAGTCCACTCGATTGGTAGTAACCCCCGTGCCGAACATTTCACATCATAAAGTTGTGGAGCCTCGCTCCCATTTTCATCACATACCACAAGCACGGGGTACCAACGGTGTGTCCGGTGCCCTGTGAAAACAGTCATGGCCGCCCTACCTGGCACGACCCCGTCCCAAGAGAGAGCACCAACTCTCCCCGTCACTAGTAATGCGGGCTCCAAGCTAGTATCGGTCTAGGTACTCAATAATGCCCTTTCCCATATAAGGGTAGAGTGGTCGCGCATGTAAGGTTGGAATAACGGTCGCAACTCCGACCAATCCGTTTTGAAAACAACACACACCTTCCTTGGCACACCACTTCGTCATCAAGTGGTCACCCATCTCATCATCTCCCTCGGGCATAGGTGGCACCCGACGGGGTTTTCGAAAAGACTTTTGAAATCACATTGCCTCCTTCACCATGCACAAACCCACCCCATTTGCGTAGCATCTACATTTGCATCCTATCTACTCCCACCGGCATAACCCTCATAAGAAGGTAGGGCCAGGCACACTGCAAGTATCAACGAGGAAGTAATCGTGGTAACCAACCCACGTGGTTCACCATCTCATCATGATTCCGATGCATCGATAATAAAGAGCTAAAAATGATATGCATATAAAAGGGGTATCATAGTCATGGTCAAAGGGCTGCTTGCCTTGGTTGGCTTGATCTTCAAAGTCTTCAGGCTCTGCTCCTCCTTCTTCCTCAGCTACCTCGTCAAACACGGGATCTAACGTCGCAAGAAAACAACGGGAAAAATAAGACAATAATAAAAACAGAAAAGTCAAAGTGCTCACAAAAATGTCAACTTATTTTTGTAAAATACTAAGAGGAAAGCTAGGAAGGGGACAACTTTTGGTTTTGGTTTTGGAGCAGCAAAATAGGAGTTATGGATTTTCAAAGGCCTATTTAAATGCTAAAAACCACATTTAAATATTTACAGAGAATAAAAGGTGGTTGGATTTGAATGAAAGTTGCACCATTAAATAGGTTGCAATATTCTAGGAATTTAGAAATTGGAATCAATGCATTTGGATTAATATTCTGCCCTGTGGAATTTTTGGAAATAATACAGAAAAGGAAAAAGAGAAACGGCGCTGTGCCACTGGGCCAGAGAGGCCACAGCAGCAGCAGGCCCAGGGGGGGAAACCCAGCCCACGCGGCCGCCACGTCGAAGGCGTAAAGGCTGAATACGCCTTCGGCCGACGGCGGATCGGTGCGCGCGCGCGCGCACGTTTTAAACCTGACGGGTGGATCCCACCCGTCAGGGCGTGTGGCTGACGGGCCGGCCCCACGGCGGCCTTCGTCTACCTCCGGCCAGAGGCGACGGCGAGCTCGCCGGCGGCGATACAGGGCACGGGAAGGGGCGCGGAGGCTACCGTTGGACTCAGGAGCGAGTCGCGGTTCTGGTGGTGGTGGAGACGGTCGCCGGGGTGGCCTGCTTCGCCGGCGACGAGGTCCCGCGGCGGAGGTGCTTCGGGCGCCGGTGGTTCCGGCCGTTTCCGGCTGCAAAACAAGGGGGAAAGAGAGGGGAAAGCATCAGTGAGGCGAGGGGAGTCCAGTTCGAGAGAGAAAAGGAGCGGAGGAGGCCTGTACCCGCAGATCGACGGCGACCCGAGGCGGCGGAGCTCGAGCTCGATCTCGAGCTCGGGCGGCTCTGGAGAGAAGTGGGTGGTTCCGGGGGTGGATTGGGTGTGTGGAGGGGCGACAGGGAGGAAGAGGAGGGCTCGGGAGCGCCTTATATAGGCTGGCCGCGGTTCACCGTGGGCGTGGCCTATGGGCGCCCGCGGGATCGGCTCTGGAAGCCGTTGGAGAGAGGTTGGAGCGGTCCACGGCGCTCGTGGGGATGGAGTAGGGCGCCAGGGAGGAGGAGAGAGAGCGGGGGAGTGTTCTGGCGCCCGCGCGTGTGAGGCCGGCCATTGGCCGAGCCGGACGGCGTCGGGCACGCGCTGCAGGAGGGGAGAGAGAGGGAGAGACAATGGGGACGGCACGGCGGCGTGTCGCAGACGTCAAGACACATCAACTGGCGCGATGGGAAGGCACGAGGCGGTCGGGAGGCGCGGTGTCAACGGTCGGCGCTCTGGCAGGCGCTCCAGAGCGCGACTTTGGCCGGCATCCGCGGGTTTTCCGCGTCGCGCGCGCGTCCTTTTCTGTCTGGAGGCTACAGTGGAAGGGGGCAAAACCTGGAAAGAGCCTGGGATGCTCTGGGGTGCAGAGGGGAGAGAGAGAGGCTGGGAGAGAGAAGGGAAGCTGTTGTCCAAAGAGGACAAACGTGATTCCCTCCTTCCACCACATTGCTTCCTCGGGTAGAAAAGTGTCTAAGTGACAGAGGGGAGTGAGGAGGGGTTGTGGCAAAAAGATGAACTCAATGAGATTAGTGAAAGTGGCAAAAATAGGCTTTTTAGTATTTTGCCAGAAGGTGTTTGATGGAGTTTTGGGTAAGCTAATGACTCCCACTGGCCAAGATACTCCAAGGGGTGAAATGTCACATATATTTAGGGCCTTCCACCCATTTTGAGCTTATTTGGACAAAGTTGCCAATGCAACTTTTGCAAACCCTAGAAATGGGCAGAAATGGATTTGTGTAGATCCAGTGGAGTAAATCATTTCTCCTTGATGTGCCACTTGGTGTGGTAGCCTTATTTGGTCACATGATCAGGCTCACCAAAGTTGGGGTCCTGGAGAAAAAGTTGGTAGTGCAAAGTAGTTCAAACTTGATTCTGGTCAGAGAGGGTTTTGAGGCACTTTGACCAAGACTTCCTATTCTCCAACCTGTGCCATTTGGTCCAGATGCATCATTAGACCAATGAAGCATGTCCACCAAGTTTGAGCACATTTGGACATACTTGGCAATGTAAAGTTGATCAAACTTCAGAATGGACAGAGATAGTTTTGAGTGGTTTTGATGGTGTTATCTTGTTCTCCAAGTCATGAGACTTGGCAAGATCATCTAATATGTCATATGTGACATGATGGAATTTTCCTGGAATTTCTGGAGAATATTTCCTTTGTAAATATTTCAAAAGCTTGAAATATCCAGAAAGGGTTTTAGAGGGATTTGACCAATATTTTGAGCATGACCAGGTGTTGAAACTCTTATATATGGACAATATATGTCCTATGAGTTTCCCTAAATTTTGTCAAATATTTTTGAAACAGTAAAGTAATTTTTTCCTATTAAAGACCATTTCTGGCCTTAAGAAAAAGCCTTTAAATAAAATAGAACAGTAACTTTTAAAATTATATTTTTGTGGTTCCTGGGCATCCTATATCTAATAGGAGTCTAATATATTTTTGGAAAGATTTTTACTGCCCTTAATCAAGTACTTGTAGTGCAAACCTCAATTCAGGGGTTTTTGGAAAACTAATTTTAGAAAATACTTTCTGGCCAAATTATTTTTGTAAGAAAACTCCGTATAGCACTATTCACATGGCATGGTCATTGGTCAGGAGCTTGGGGTAAGGAGGTGGAATATAGAGGGCAGAGTAGTTGACTTCAAGAAGCACTTGAAAGAAACACAGAGAGAAAACCAACTCCAAATAAAAGCCAAAAAAAATGCAAAAAGTTTTTGTTGGTCCAAATTTTCATGCTTTAATAATGAAAATGAAATGTTACAAAATGCACGGTGTGACACCTACAAACCCCAAGTGATTGAGCATCGCTGAAGAGATTGATCCTGCATGGATCCGACGCTTGTTACCTTTGAAGACTGTGCTTCTTCCAGATGGTTAGGCGTCATGGTCTAGAGCATCCAAGAGGAATTGTGGATCGCTGAGTGACCAAGTTTGTGAAGGTTTGGAAGTCACCTCAATACTTACCACGAGTGATTGGACGAGGTCTGTGTGACCTTAGTTCAAGGAGAATACGGTGAGGACCGGGTGTCCTGAGCTGCGTGTTCAGGACTGGGTGTCCGGGACTGTGTGTCCTCGAGTTTAAATACTCAGCCGCTCCAACCAGACGTACAATTGAGACCGCAATTGGAACTGGTCTACCAAATCATTGTCTTCACCAAGCTCACTGGTTCCATTTCCTCAACTCTTTCATTTCCTCATAATTGAGTTGTGTACTTGTTCATATCTGTGTTTGAAGACTTTGACTGAAAACTTTCTCAATTTCCTCAGTTCAATTTCTTTAGTTTGTTTGTCTTCATCCTGTGTTATCCTATGCTCACGCTACCTGTACTCTGTGTCTGTCTTCATTTCATCATGATGACCATACTTGTATTCGGTCATGTTTACTTTTGAGTACTTATTCCGCTGCTAGTAGTTCTTCGCTAAGGAATTTCCTCACCGACAAATTCCTCAGTGAAGAATTTCATAAAAATCGCCTATTCACCCCCCTCTAGTCGATATAACACACTTTCATAATTTACCTGTTGAAATCCTAGGGGATCCTCCTCCACCCAAGGGTGATCCCGTGTTTGAGCTTAAACTATTACCTGATACCCTTAAATATGCTTATCTTGATGAGAAAAAGATATATCATGTTATTATTAGTGATAACCTTTCAGAGCATGAAGAAGAGAGATTATTGAAAACTCTGAAGCACCGTGCTGCTATTGGGTATACTCTTGATGATCTTAAGGGAATTAGTCCCCCTCTATGTCAACATAAAATTAATTTGGAAGAAGATGCTAAACCAGTTTGTGATCATCAACGCCAGCTGTGGAACAGATGATGAAGGCTCGCGTCGAGAAATCCCACGTCATGGACAGAATGAAGAAGATGACGGAGGAGACGCGCAAGGAGATGGAGGTCGTGGAGGCGATGAAGAAGCAGTTACGACTCCGCGGTGAATTAGATCATTTGGGGTGATAATCTTCCTTCTTCTTTTGCTCCTGTGTTTCATCTTTTGCTTCGGGTGTTTCGCCGCACGTGTCACGTTCTCTGCGAGGCATGAATAGAACAATGGTTTTTTTGAGGGAATGAATAGAACAATTGTAACAAAGAGATGACTAGCAAATTAGATCATTTTTTATCGCCATATGGCACTGGGCTGCTGTGTTTCGTGCTCCTCCGTCGTAGTACTACTCCAGTGGAAAACTTGAGTATACCACACGGTTCTTTGCTCCTCCTCGATCTGGTCATTGCCGCATTTATACGAGCAGTCAAATCACAAGGCCCCGCCTTCCAACAGTAATGAGCCATCAAATCACAAAGGCCCTTGCCTCTCGTGAAACCGACCAAGCTAGACTGCCCCGCCCTCTAGCCTTTTAAAAATGTATACTTTTGTACAGCAGTAGTATCGATGGATTGCGCCATGGAGCAAAACTTGAAATTAAAAAAAAGGTGGTACATATAGAGAGCACTCATCGCCAAATTATGCATATAGTACTATTAAAAAGTCTAGTCACAATAATGGTGTCCAGCACAACCCACCCCTCAAATAAAACTAAGAGGGTGCTTGGATACGTTTTAGTCCCATGACTAAAAGTAGTGGGACTAAAACATGCTAGCCTCACCCATGCTTGGATCCAAATACTAAAAAGGCTAAAATCAAGTTAATGAGCATTTATTATCCTCCAAACCCTCCAATCCAGAACTCGCATGTGTTAAAGGAGAGGAGTTAAATGAGTAGAGAGAGGACTAATCCACATTTTAGTAGGGGTACCCCTGACTAAAAAAGTTTAGTCTCAAGACTAGTTTTAGCCCCTCTTTAGTCAGGGGTGCTTGGAACTTTAGCCTCTTAAAGAGACTATTTTTAGTCAGACTAAAATAAGTCCCTTGGATCCCAGCACCCTCTAAGCATCCTGGAATTCTTTGACAAAACTAAGCACCCTGAAATTCTTTGACAACTAAACTACTGGCTATATGATGTTGGCCATATATATTGTACGCATATAATGTGAAGAAACGGGTGGTAGTACTATACCAACTAAAAGATGAAATGTAAGAAATACTAGTATGTACGTACTGAAGAGTTAAAGTAACGACAAGAAACATAACATAGTTCTGCTGGGGGCTCAACACAACACACCCCTCAAATTAAATTAAGCACACCTGAAATTAAACTTTGCAACTATTCCGGTAGACACTACATTAGAACCACCATGAGCAATGACACTGCCACCTTACTCAGAGTCCTCGTCCACGTCCTCGACTTCGTCCTTGTCCCTCTTCCTCTTGGCCGATACTTCTTTGCTTGAACCACACACTTGGCTGTTGCTCTTCATCCAACCCTTGTAGATATTGAAGCAAAGGTAGCCATCCATTGCAGCATAGTGGGTGTGGTCTATATCTAGTACATTCCGCTGCCATGCATGACGATGAAACATGTATGGAGGTTTTTCTAGATTATCGTATGAAGGATGAACCATGGCTCCTGCCAGGGTCAGCATTGAAGGCTAACGAGAGGACACCAGCCGATTCTTCTGGAGGTCAAAGGGGTTGCCTACAACGAGACCTATCCGACGCAGGACATCCCTGTCATTTTTAAAGTCTACAGTAACGAATTTCACTGTTTTGTCCTTGAGGAAGTTCTTAAAATCCTGGCACTCAACGTCGGCATGGCATATGTGGTAGACCAAGCAAACGTTATGTACGCAAACCTGGATCACGGCAGGCTTCTTCCTCTCTTCATCCTTTGGATCCTTCTCTGGTCCCAGGACTGTGGTGTACTCAACATCTAGCCCAATGACCCACTCATCATCTGAGTTTTCGAACATGCGTCTGAAGCGAGAAAGGCATCCTTTCACCGTCGTGAAAGAACGGGTGTAGATGATGTCGAACTCATCGTCGGTGACGGTTCTAACCTTGTACTCACCGCCGATCGTGGAGATTTGGGACGCCATGGATTTGGGAGGAGGGTTTGGATTAGTGGAACTGCCGTAATGTGAATGGACAGGACGACTAGCAATACAAAAAAAAGACAGATCCGTGACATTTTGGGCCAAACGAATTTTTTCTGTCATACATATGACACTTCTATGACGATAATTGTGACAAAACCCGGTATCATCATAGATGTGGTGGGCTCCTACTTCTATGACAAAAAATCATGACAGAAAATGGGCTTTTCGTCCTAGGCGGGCTGGAGACGCAGCTACATGACATTCTTTGGGCCGTCAATGACGGAAAAAACCGTGGTAGAAGCGAGGGGAAGGAAAATTTCGGGGAGTTCCCGGTTACGGTGGGAGGTCGGGGGCCGAGCAATGCGCGTTTCTCTCGTACACGTACGCACGTGTGTGTGAGGCGTTGGCTCTAACTGAACCCGAGCGAGCCGTTGGGCTCTAACTGAACCCGAGCGATTACACTGCAGGCTACGCGTTACTGAACCCAAGCGATCGATCGATGGCTGTTAACTGAACCCGATTGAGCGATTCCTTGGCTACTGCTGCTAACTGAAGCCGATCGATGGGATGAACAGTG
>NC_041380.1:373574930-373581411 GCF_002162155.2 Triticum dicoccoides | reverse complement strand
TGTTTCCTCTGTTTTGCGGTACGCCACACCCCTCCCGATCAACAGGACCCTCGTTTCGACCGTAGGAGGTCCGTTTCCTCCGTTTTGCGGTACGCCACACCCCTCCCGATCAACAGGACCCCCGTTTCGACTGTAGGAGGTCCGCTTCCTCCGTTTTGCGGTATGACACACCTCTCCCGATCAACAGGACCACCGCTTCGACCGTAGGAGGTCCGTTTTCTCCGTTGTGCGGTATGCCACACCCCTCCCGATCAACAGGACCCCCATTTCGACCGTAGGAGTTCTGTTTCCTTCGTTGTGCGGTACGCCAGGCCTCATTTCCATCGCCTCTTCCGTCCAAGCCCTCCCAATGAACACGACCACGCATTCCGTTCTGACCCATGAACACGACAAAGACACTGTTTCTCCGTTCCGACCCAGCCATGTACACGAGCCCTCGCCGTACGTATGCGCGAGTAGGCGTTCGAGACCCCGCCTGTATGTACACATACGTGGCCGTATTTTCCTTCTTGCACCCTGGCCGCCTCTACTACGACACGTGTGTGCCTCTACATCCACCAGTATATATGTACGTACACGTTCGCGACCAGAATGACAACGCTACGTACGATTCGACCAGGTGGGTCCCGACTGTCAGGCACTTCCTCGCCTGCGAAGATGTAGCTGGTGGGTCCCAGCAGTAAGGGGGCGAATCGTTTTTTTTTCCCGGACGCACTTCCTTGTGCGAAGATGTAGCTGGTGGGTCCCAGCAGTCGGGGGGCCGGTGGGTCCAAGCAGTCAGGGGGGTGAATCCTTTTGGTTTTATTTTTTTGCCCGGATGCACTTCCTTGCATGCGAAGATGTAGCTGGCGGGTCCCAACAGTCAGGGGGGCGAATTGTTTTTTTTGCCCGGACGCACTTCCTTGCGTGTGAAGGTGTAGCTGGTGGGTCCCAGCAGTCAGGGGGAAACATTTTTTTCGCGAAATACGTTGGCCCGTCCGGTGGGTCCCTGCTGTCGGGTGGAGGAATCATTATTTTCCACGTAATAAGAAGGCACTTCCTTGCTGCCGCCGTGGACCCAGCTGTCAGCCTCTCCACGCACAGTCCACGTCCGATGGAACTCATTCCTTGACCACGTTGACCACGCCGCGCCGAGAGCACCAGGGCGGTGGATGACGGCCAGGCCTAGGAAGGGGAGGACGGGGAGCCGGGGAAGACGCGGCAGTGGAAGCCCCCGCGTGCGCGGAGAGGAGGACGAGGGTTCACTGGTTCGGCTGTGGTGTGAGGTTGCCATCGCCGCAGGGCCTGGCCAGCGATGGGAATAGTAGGGGGCGGTGAGGCCTCCGCGGCAGCACAGACGGCCATGGGAGGCAGGAGCAGGCGGCACGACCGGCGCTACTTTGGGTGGCTGGAGCAAGAAGACCAGAGGTTGAAGAAGCACTACGGCCGTTGGATGGACATCGTACGGTCACTGCAGTTAGAATCGTTTATATTGACTAAGTTGACAAAGCCCTTGGTACGTCAACTTAGTAGGCCCACAGGTCAGCTTCCGAAACGGTGCGCCCCAGATGTCAGGGGGAGGAACCATTTTTTGGGCGGGTGAAGCTAGAATATCCGAGATTGAAGAAGAAGCACGACATCCGTTGGATGGACATCCAACGGCCACTACTGCTAGAACCGTGTGTTGACTATAAGTTGACAAAGCCTTGCATACGCGTCAACTCTGTTTTTTAGGCGACGCGTCAACTTAGTAAGGCCAGAAGTGTGTGGCAGAGAACTTATAGCCCATTTGAGATTTGTAAGAATGTTTAGTCCATTTTTGAATTCTAATGGAATTTACTACAGCCCATTTACAGTTTGTTAAAAGTACAACCCATTTCAGCCAACCGTTCAAAATAGTATTCAATAAAATTTCCCACATTTTGATGGGATCCGAAATATCTTTATACCGAAATTTCTAGTCAGATTAAATAAATTTATATTACGTAAAAATCCAATGAAACATTGCACTCGCAACAATTAATGAAATTAAAATTTTCAATATCCAAAAATAATATTTTATAAAGTAATCACGTGTTTGGTGCATTTTTTTATAGTTACTGCCCAGTTTTTATAATTGCATGCCATTTATTATTTCTTAAAGCCCATTTTCTTGTTAAGACTAATGCATCCCTCCTAGGAAAGATTTGCAGCCCACCGGGGCGGAGAATAACAACTTGACCTTGTCTGGGTATTCCTAAAAAAAGTATAGCTGGGCTAACCATTTTTAGCTTGAAAAAAATTAATATCTGGGCTGGATATCTGGCCTGGGCTAGACGGGCCACAGCCCGCCTAGTTAATACCTGCAGCGATGTTTTCGTTGTTGTTCAGAGGAGAAAAATTAATATCTGGGTCAAACATCGAAAAACTCTGCAGTGCTCACACCTCAAAAACACAAATACTGCTCAAGCTGCTTGGTCCCAGCTGTCGGCCGCTTCTTGTGCAATTCTCTTGTTTATTGACTACTACATAGGTTTGAAATGGCGTGGGACCGTGATGTTAGGAAACCAGGGGGAAGCAAAATAAATTACTCCAGTGAGCGCTTCCACCTCTGCCTCGTTGTCTCCCGTGGAAACCCCTTCCCTCCCTTTTTTTGCTCGGGCAAGGACCAATACATGCAGCACGTCCATGCGGTTATTAGGCAAGAAATAAAAGCGCTTTGCATGCTATGAATTATGATGGCCTGCATGGGTAGCTAATAAGGCATCCTCTTAACTGCTGTGATTAAATGTTGTGTTTAGAAGAGAGAAATATTCTTCTTTTCCACCAATATGCTTGCACCTAGGTCGTGATGCACCTTCTAATACGACTTATTCACCTAGACGGAGGGAGTATAGTTTTATACATATATATATATAATAAGGAGACACTTGCGTACGTGAGGCTATGGACCTGGTGGGTCCCCATTGTCATCCTCTCCAAGTAAAGTCATCTCCTCGCCCGCGCGCGCTTTCCGCCCGAAACAGTCAGCGCCGCCCGCCCCGCTTCCCGGTGCAGGCGATTGCTCCGCCTTCAAACGACACAAGTGTCGTCCGTCCGTCCATCTGCCGCCCACATTAATGATACGCGGTTGCCGAGGCGGCTACTCCGGCGCCACACGTCTGTCCCTCCGCCCGCCCACCATTGCTATATAAACTACTGCGCCGGCCATAGCCGCAGTCATCTGCATCCGTTCCCTTTCTCCTGTCACCACTACTACCCACCATGGCTTCCTCGCGCTCCAGCGCTTTTTGGGACGGGCGGACGACGGACCCCAAGGAGATGGCAGCCATTGCTGCCGACCGGCTGGTCGGCAGGCAGCCGGAGGACGACGACGTCCCAATGGAGAACATGGTAGTCGACGATCCGGCGCCAACCCCCTCCTCCGCGCCATCCTCGCCGGTGCATTCCACCATGACCATCGGCGAGGCCCGTGCCCAATATATGGACAGTGTGAGGCAGATGCATCAGGAGCAGTTCCTGGAAGCGTAGGCCGACGCCGCCTACAACCACCATCTCCTTCAAGAGCACCTACAGGCGGAGGAGCAGATCGCCGCGGAGCGTGCGGAGCAGGAGGCGCTGCTCGACTCATACTTGTCGGATTTCGGGTTCCGGCAGACCCTTGAGGTTCGAACACTTGGGTGCGCGTGGAGATTTCGCCTCCTACCTACCTGCACCCCTCCGCCACGCTAGGATCAAAGCTATGGGAAGAACAACACAAGAGACACAGGGTTTATACTGGTTCGGGCCACCGTTGTGGTGTAATACCCTACTCTAGTGTGTGGTGTGTGGATTGCCTCTTGGGCTGATGATGATGAACAATACAAGGAAGAACAGCCTCACGAGGGTCTGTTCTTGGCTGGGGCGATGAACTGTTGGGAGGAGTTCAACCACCTTTCTCTCTCTCTCTATCTGCTTCTAACCTCTCTAACGAGCCTCTTTCTTCCTACCACCCAACCCCCTTGGTCTGTGGGTGGCTGGTCCTATTTATAGAGGCCCTGGTCCTCTTCCCCAATATCGAGCGGGAAGGAAGCCAACAATGGCGGGCTAATTTGAAGGGGGACAGCAAGTATCAGCTATCCTGACAAAAGTAGTCTTCGTCTGCGCAAAGCTCTGGTGATGACGCCATCCTGGGCTCCACGGTGACCTCCGTCTCGTAGTCCTCCTAGTCTTGGTCTTGTTGCACCGAAATGGCAACCTTTGCCTGATGCCTCGGTACTCCGCGGCTTCGCTTGCCCCCTTTGCACAAAAGAGGAAAGGAGGACGCTGCGCGGGCTGGCACCCGCCTGGCGCCCTGAGTCGTCATGGCTTGCATCATGGCACGTTGTGAGGTGCCCTACCTTGATCTCTCCGCCTCCTGGTGAGCCAGCCTGAAGAGGCCGTGCCTGAGGAGGCTCCGCGTCATCCGCCCCGCGAGACTTGGTCCCTCGCGAGGGTCTTGAGTTTGTGTTGGTGAAGATGGGCCATGCTGGGCCCCCCTTTGAGCAACGCCGCAGGCCGCAGGCAGGCAAGTCTGGGGACCCCCGTTCCCAGAACGCCGACAGTAGCCCCCGGGCCCAAGGCGCGCCCGCACTTGGCCGTGCAGGGAGGCGGAAAGGCAAGAGAGAAGCGCCGCGAGCCCTAACAGCCTGCGGCCTTGGGCGCCGTGTGGCGGTTGACTGGACGTGGGCGCCTCCACTTCCCCACGGCGCCTCGGCAACTGCACGGATTGGACAAGTCCCTGCATGCAAAGCCGGTCATGATTACCTGTGATCGTGGAGGTCGGCGGTTGGCCTCCGCCGGCTATAAATATGGACCGGCGCGTGCCCTTCCAGTTCATCCCCCCTTGCTTCTCCTTTTTCTTCATGACCCCGTCGAGGAGGTTCTCAGCCGCCGAGAAGGGAAAGGCTTGCCGGGTTGAGCCCGCCTCTCCCCCACCCAAGCGCGGCCGAGGGCAGCCTCGCAAGCATCGTGTGGCCACCACGGTGGCTCCCCGCGGCCGTGGAGGCGATCTTCAGCACGGCGACGAGCGGATTGCTGTAGTCAGGGGGCGCGCTCCGGCTGCGCGTCCCCCCAGGCCGCGCGTTCGTGCTGCTGAAGTGTTGCCGGAGTTCATCATGTGGTCGGCGGAGCCGGCTAGCACCCGGCTTCCGCTTCCTCGCTTCCTCCTCGGCGAGCTCCTGGCCGGCGCCCCGGGTGGCCTCTAACTCCAGGCCGACGGCTGCTGCAGCCGGGCCTCATGGGTCTCTTTGGAGGTCTCCGTGGCCGGGAGCCTGTCCCTGGCCCGCGGTTGGCAGACGTTTGCCCGCGTGCGTGGCCTGAGCCGTCGGTGCACCCTGCACTTCAAGTTCGACGGCGACGCCACCCTCTACGTGAGGGTGTTTGGGGAAGATGGTCGCCGCGCGGGGTGTTGCCCCGAGGGTGACGACCGCGGCTGGGAACCCAGCTCCGGTGATGATGGAGAGAGCAGCACTCGCGCGGCTGGCGGCGTTCGGGGTTCCCCAAGCTTCTCCTGTTCTTCTTCAGGCGGCGACTCCTCTAGCGGTGGCCGCGATCAGCCTCCACGTCGCCGTATCTGCTTGGGGGTGGCAACGTGTCCGCCCGCCGTCGCGCCCTGGTGAAGCGCGAGAGGGAGTCCGCCTGAGCTCCGGAGGCAGCTCGGGCCTTCCCTGCGGGCCGGTGTGAGGCGAGCCGCGCCAGATTTGTTCTTCCTTTTCCCTTTTTCCTGCGTAACAAAGACAATTGTGCGGAGCCCCGCGGGGGCGTGTTTGGGTTATTGCTTGTGAATCATCGTTTTGCTTTCGTTACCGTACCTTCCGGCTATGTGCCCGAGTGTGGATAGTTCCCGGTCCCGGCTGTGGGGGGGGGTGACCGACCCAGACCCTTTGTTTGTGTCGCGGTGCCCGTGGGGCACGGACTGGAGGGGTGCTCCTGTAAGGGGCCCAGGTCGCGAACTCTTTGAGTGACTAGGATAGGTGCACTCGCGAGGGCGCTCGGCTCTCCCCCTCGCGAGGCCTTGCATAAGAGAAATCGAGGCAGGAGAGTGAAAAGCCAAAGAACCGCAAGCCAAAGACGGCAACAACTTCAATAAAACTCCAAGCGAAGAGGAACAAGCCAACTGCGGAAAGAAAATGAAAAGCCGCGTCCGACACCTAGTCTAGTCTTCGACGTCTTCTCACCAGCGCGGAGCTAAGTGCTGCCATTGGGCGTGGGAGGGAGCCCCAGGGCCTGAGGCCGGTGCTCCTGAGACTCCGGGGCGTGTACAGCCCCAACTCATTATTATGTGAGAGTGTCACGGGCGGCGAGCTTCACAGGCGTTGGCCTTCTTCACAGGCTCCGGGCCTTTTCCAAAACACGATAGCTTCACTGGCACTCGCCTTGCTTCACAGGCTCCGGGCCTTTTCCAAAACGCGATAGCTTCACAGGCACTCGCCTTGCTTCACAGGCTCCGAGCCTTTTCCAAAACACGATAGCTTCACAGGCTCCGGGCCTTTTCCAAAACGGG
>NC_041380.1:373548001-373574747 GCF_002162155.2 Triticum dicoccoides | reverse complement strand
ACTCGCCTTGCTTCACAGGCTCCGGGCCTTTTCCAAAACGCGATAGCTTCACAGGCGCTCGCCTTGCTTCTCAGGCTCTGGGCCTTTTCCAAAACACGATAGCTTCACAGGCACTCGCCTTGCTTCACAGGCTCTGGGCCTTTTCCAAAACGCGATAGCTTCACAGGCACTCTCCTTGCTTCACAGGCTCTGGGCCTTTTCCAAAACGCGATAGCTTCACAGGCACTCGCCTTGTTTCACAGCCTCTAGGCCTTTTCAGGGGTAGAACCTCCGGAGGTGCTGGATGTTCCATGCATTCTGGACCGGCACTCCCTCCTGAGTCTCCAAGCGCGCGGAGCCGGGCCTGGAAACATGAACAACCTTGAACGGGCCCTCCTACATGGGAGAGAGCTTGTGCAATCCCTCCCTGGAGAGAACCCGCCTGAGCACGAGGTCTCCTACCTCAAGAGTCCTGGGGCGGATGTTGCGGCAGTGATATCACCGCAGTGCTTGTTGGTACCTCGTCGCTCGCAGCGCGGCTTCCCGGCGACGCTCCTCCCCTAGCACGAGGTTCGTCCCCCGCATGGCGTCCTACTGCGCCTCGTCGAATGCCAGGACCCGCGTGGAGCAACGTCTGACCTCATGAGGGAGGACTGCTTTTGCTCCGTAGACCAGGAAGAACGGGGTCTCTCCAGTCGGCTTGGTCGCGGTGGTGCGGATGGACCACAGCACGGACTGCAGTTCGTCGTACCAACCTCTGCCGCAAGCCTCCAGCTTCTTCTTGAACGTCCTGGTCTCGAGGCCCCTCAGGACCTCCGCGTTGGCTCGCTCGGCCTGGCCGTTGCTTCGGGGGTGCGCCACTGAAGCGTAGCATATCTGCGTTCCAAGGTTAGCACGGTATGTTTTGAAGAGGTTACTGGTGAACTGTGAACCGTTGTCCGCGATGATGCGATTCGGCACCTCGAACCGGCTCACGACGCCCTTGATGAACTTGACTGTGGATCCCGCAGGAATGGTGCAGACAGCCTCCACTTCAGCCCACTTGGTGAACTTGTTCACGGCAACGTAAAGGTAGCGGTAGCCCCCTGGCACCCAAGGAGACGGACCCAAGATGTCGAGCCCCCAGACAACGAGGGTCCGTGATGACGAATGATGTCCGCAGTATCCGCCGTGTATATCTTCCAGTAGTTCCTTCCCTTGCTCCCTGGAGATGCAGCGCAGGGATACATCATTTGGTCGCTTTCGGTAGAGCTCTCCATCTTTGATGCAGTATACCGTGGCCTGGCGCGCCACTCGCTCTGCTTCCTCCTCCTTCTCCGGCAGGGTCCCTTGCGTTAGGTAGCTCCGGAGCTCCGTGATCCAACATCCCTCTTGAGGTTTCATCGTCAGGAGCAGGCGTGCTCCCGAGGCCGGGCCACAAGCCGGAGCTCATGAGGCAGGTGGCTGAGGGAGCTCCTCCCTGGGCTGAGCCGTGTTTAATAATGACGGTAAGGCTGAAGGCTTGAAGAGCCGCTCCTCGAAAACGCCAGGCTCCTGAGGTAACCGCCTGGACGCGCGTTTGGCGATGCCATTGGCTTCCTGATTGGTGCCACGGGGCACATGCTGCAACTCCAACCCCCAGAACTGCTTCTCCATCCTGCGGACCTCTGCAAGGTAGGCCTCCATGTGCTCATCCTTCGGCCCGTACACCTTATTGGAGAAATTGACAAGGAGCTGCAAGTCGCCCTTGATGGTGAGGCGTTTCACCCCCAGGGCAGCTACAACCTTCATGCCCGCTATTAAACCTTCATACTCCGCTATGTTGTTGGAGACCTTTTCGCCTTGCTGGAAACAAAGCTGCAAGGCGTAATAGAGCTTGTCCTGGGTGGGCGATATAAGCACTGCCCCAGCCCCTGCGCCGTGTCTAGAGAACGCCCCATCGTAGTACATGACCCAGCCTTCTGGCGCCTCGCTTCCTAGGGACAGGGACCGATCCTCGTCGGCCTTGAGGCCTGGCGCCTCCGTCCATTCTGCCACAAAATCCGCCAACGCTGCTCCCTTGATGACTCTGGTCGTGCTGAATTCGAGCTGAAACGCTTGCAGCTCTATGTTCCACTCAGCAACCCTCCCAACTGAATTATGGCTCCTAAGCACCCTCTCCAGGGGGTATGACGAGACGACCTTGATGGGGTGACCCTGAAAATAGTGTCGCAGTTTGCGCGAAGCCACCAGTAGCGCGAGGAGGAGTTTTTGAGGCATGGGGTACCATGCTCTTGCATCCCGCAGCACTGTGCTGACGAAGTACACTGGGTGCTCAACGAGGTGGAGTGCGTCAGTGCTGGTGGCTCCCTTCGGAGACCGTGGCGCCTCTTGAGGCAATGAGGCCTCCTGAGACTGGCCATCTGGAAGAGGGGCCTCTTCCGCCTCTGGTGCGCCCCTCCGCGGCGGCTGATCCTCCTCAGCCGTGATGGCGGTTTCTGTGGGCCTTCCTTGTCCCTGTTCTGCCTTATCCCGGGCTGCTGCTGTGGTTTTGATCCGGCACTCCTCTCTGACTGCTACCAAGGCTGCGCTAGCGGAGTAGGGAGTGGCGGCGAGGTAGAGCACCAGGGGCTCCTGAGGGCGCGGGGCCACCATGACCGGTGGGCCGATCAGGTATCTCTTGAGATCCT
Source organism: Triticum dicoccoides (assembly GCF_002162155.2). Lineage (NCBI taxonomy): Eukaryota > Viridiplantae > Streptophyta > Magnoliopsida > Poales > Poaceae > Triticum > Triticum dicoccoides. The sequence continues at coordinate 373,572,120 of NC_041380.1, read as the reverse complement.
GGAACGCCTTGTCGGCCTCTTCAGTCCACTCAAAGGGCCCCTTTTTCTTCATTAGCTGGAAGAAGGGCAGGGCTCGTTCCCCCAACTTGGAGATGAAGCGCCCTAGCGCGGTCACGCGCCCCATGAGCTTCTGCATTTCTCTGAGTGTCTTTGGCGGGCTCATGTCTTCCACCGCCTTGACCTTCTCCGGGTTAGCCTCGATGCCTCGGTGGGACACGAGGAAACCCAAGAGCTTGCCCAAGGGGACTCCGAATACACACTTCTCTGGGTTGAGCCGTAGGTTCACTGCGTTGAGGCTCGCGAAGGTTTCCTCCAGGTCTTGTATCAAGGTCCTGGCCTCCCGAGATTTTACCACGATGTCATCGATGTAAGCTTCAACATTCTCCCCGAGCTGCGGGCCCAAGGTGATATGCATCAGCCGTTGAAAGGTCGCCCCTGCGTTACGCAGCCCGAATGGCATGCAGGTGTAGCAGTACACCCCGCACGGGGTTAGGAAGGCCGTCTTCTCAACGTCTTCCACCGCCATCTTGATCTGGTGATACCCAGAGAAGGCATCGAGGAAGCATAACAGGTCGCATTCCGCAGTGGAATCAACGATCTGGTCGATGCGGGGGAGCGGGAACGGATCTTGCGGGCACGCTTTATTGAGGTTGGTGAAGTTGACACACATGCGTTCCTTCCCACCCTTCTTCGGCACAACGACAGGGTTGGCCAACCAATCTGGGTATCGGACCTCACGAATGACCCCAGTGGCCTCTAATTTGTGGGTCTCTTGGACGATGAAGGCCTGCTTTTCTGTGGACTGCCGCCTGGCCTTTTGGTTCACAGGGCGCACGTTGGGGCACACGTTGAGGTGATGCTCGATTACGCTCCTGGGGATCCCTGCCAACTGGTCTGGCTCCCAAGAGAATACCTTCTTGTTTGCATGCAGGAACATGACCAGGGCCTCCTCCTGCTCGGGTTTGAGGTGGGCACCTATGGTGAAAGTGGCGTTGGTGGACCCGTCCTCATCGACGGGTACCTGCTTGGTTTCTGCCTTGTCTTGGGTGAACAACTGCTTCTTCTTGGTGGGCGCAGTCCCCTTGGGCTCGGGGGCCCCCAAGTCGGTAGGCTGTGCCGACGCTACTGTCCTGAAGACGAGCTTGAGCACCCGCAGAGCGTCACCGGTATCCCCGTGCACGGTGAGGACACCGCTGCTCTCAGGCATCTTCATGAGGTTGTACGCCGGGTGCATTGCGGCCATGAACTGGGCCAGCGCTGGGTAGCCGAGGATGACATTGCAGGGGAGGCCGATGGGGGCGATGTCGAAGTCGACCAGCTCCGTGCGGAAGTTGTCGTAGGTGCCGAAGGTCACTGGGAGCCGGATCTGCGCCAAGGAGCTGGACGACCTGCCCCCAACGCCTAAGAAGGGCCGGCTAGGCTGCAACCGTTCCACGGGTATGCAGAGGAGGTTGAAGGCCTCGACTGAGAGCACGCTGAGGCCCGCCCCATCATCGATGAGTATTCTGGTGACGGCCACCTGGCAGATGGTGGGGGTGCATAGCATGGGAGCGCGCCCGAGCAGGCCGAGTTGGAGGGGTGGTCCTCCGGGCTGAAGCTCAGGCTGGTCTCGGGCGCCGCCCGATCCAGGGGAGCCCCCTGCCGCATGGAAGCGGCGCTGACCCAGCGGATGAACGGCTTGACGTGGTAACTTGTAGGCGGCGCCTGCGAGCCGCCCAAGAGGGCCGCGACGACTGGGGGTGTTGGTGCAGCGCGATAGGCGGGGACGAGGTTGCGGGGCTCCATGGGCGCGCGGAGCACACGGGACGAAGAACCAGCTGGGGTGAGCGAGTGAGTTGCGGTGCGGCCGTCTTGCCGCACGGACAGATGCCGGGACTATGCTTGCCGCTCGTCCCCCACCGGGCCGATGGCGGCGTTGACGGCAGGTGACGGGGAACAGCGGGGACGCCCGCCGATAGGGGCCTTCTGGGCGACGCGGGAAGCAAAGGCGGCCCGGTGTTCTGCGCGGGCCCGACGAGCGTCAGACATGGGCACGATGGTCGGAGGAGAACAGAGCGGTGGAAGACGAATTCCGGCGCACCCCTACCTGGCGCGCCAAATGTAGGATTTCAGGTTCCGGCAGACCCTTGAGGTTCGAACACTGGGGTGCGCGCGGAGATTTCGCCTCCTACCTACCTGCACCCCTCTGCCACGCTAGGATCAAAGCTATGGGAAGAACAACACAAGAGACATAGGGTTTATACTGATTCGGGCCACCGTTGTGGTGTAATACCCTACTCCAGTGTGTGGTGTGTGGATTGCCTCTTGGGCTGATGATGATGAACAATACAAGGAAGAATAGCCTCGCGAGGGTCTATTCTTGGCTGGGGCGATGAACTGCTGGGAGGAGTTCAGCCACCTTTCTCTCTCTCTCTCTCTCTCTCTCTGCTTCTAACCTCTCTAACGAGCCTCTTTCTTCCTACCACCCAACCCCCTTGCTCTGTGGGTGGCCGGTCCTATTTATAGAGGCCCTGGTCCTCTTCCCAAATATCGAGCAGGAAGGGAGCCAACAATGGCGGGCTAATTTGAAGGGGGACAACAAGTATCAGCTATCCTGACAAAAGTAGTCTTCGTCTGCGCAAAGCTCTGGTGATGACGCCGTCCTGGGCTCCACGGTAACCTCCGTCTCGTAGTCCTCCTAGTCTTGGTCTCGTTGCACCGAAATGGCAACCTTTGCCTGATGCCTTGGTACTCTGCGGCTGCGCTTGCCCCCTTTGCACCAAAGAGGAAAGGAGGACGCTGCGCGGGCTGGCACCCTCCTGGCGCCCTGAGTCGTCATGGCTTGCGTCATGGCACCTCATGAGGTGCCCTGCCTTGATCTCTCTGCCTCCTCGTGAGCTAGCCTGACGAGGCCGTGCCTGAGGAGGCTCCGCGTCGTCCGCCCCGCGAGGCTTGGTCCCTCGCGAGGGTCTTGAGTTTGTGTTGGTGAAGATGGGCCATGCTGGGCCCCCCTTTGAGCCACGCCGCAGGCCGCAGGCAGGCAAGTCTGGGGACCCCCGTTCCCAGAATGCCGACAGTACTGCTCCGCCCGCAAGGGCCACCTCGAGCGCTGGTGGTACAACATGCGGGTGGCAGAGGCTGCGGCCGCCTACAAAGAGGCTAGCAAAGAGGGTGCTGAAGCGGGCGAGGCGCTGTTTGGCGAGACTGAGGACAAGGCAGAGGACAATGCTGGCTCCGATGAGTCCCCACTCCGCTAGCGTCGACGAGGCCCTGCTCCGCCGAGGCCCCGAAGCACCAACAACGAGGCAGAGGACACCACCAGCTCCGCCGAGGCCCTGCCCCGCCAACAACGAGGCAGAGGACATCGCCGGGTCAGCCGAGGCCCCACCCTGCCGGCAACGCGGGGGAGGATTTCCACTACTCCGCCGCACCACACAGAAAACGAGGAAGAGTAGAACACGATAGGTCGCCGCTGCTCGGGTCCAAGTAAGGCCACCGGTGCTACCCTCCTGTTGAACCCAAGCTAGGCGGGTTGACCATTGACTGCCAGTTAGCTTCTTGGCGGTGACGTGGAGTCGGGGAGTTCTGCTGGAGAATAATGCTGGTTCTACTTAACTGTTGGTGCAGTTGGCTGACTGACACGTGGGCCCAACAGGCCACATGTCAGTTACGCAACTGCACCTGTAGTTAAGTCACTGAAGCTTCTGTTCGGCTCAGTGGGACACAGGTGGGTAGCTTCGGTTAATTAATTATACCTCCTTCGTCACCAAGCTTCCTCCTTCATGGATCTCATTGGCACTCTTGATGTGGAAGAAAAGGTGAGAGCAAAGGACACACATGCTTGAGGAATTGAGGGAGGATCTGGTGCCAATATGGTACAGAAGAACTTCCAGCCCCACAAGTTCAAGAACAAGGGCAAGTTTGATGGTAAAGCAAAGTTTGATGGGAAGAACAAGTGTGCAACACACGAACTTCAAGAATAAGAATGACAAGAAGAAAGGTGTTTGTCATGTGGTGATCCTGATCATTGGGCTCCTAGTTGCCCTAATCGCTATGACAAGCTAGGCCGGTTAATTAATTATACATCCAGTGCACCCCTTTATAGTTGAAATGTAATGAATTCCGGCATGTTTATATGAAATCTGACCGTGTATGAATGAATTTATTTCGATTAGTTCGAATTCCTGTATCACTGGCATTGGATGAACATGCAAAACAATACGTACTAGCATTATTCCCAGGGTGATCACCTCGTTTGTAGCAGTTTCACATGTACTCCCTCCGGTCCTTTCTAGTCTGCATACAAGTTTTGTCTGCAGTCAAAGTATCTCTACTTTGACCAATCTTATACAAAAAAGTATGCACTTACACAATGTGCAAAGTAAAAAGGAACGGAAGGAGTACAAAGAGTTTGAGCAGCTTTTTAGCGTTTCTGTACATTGTAATCAAACACACAGGCCTGGCAATCCATAGAGAACATTCAAAACAATCGATGATTATGCATCTCAGCGACTCACATGTCAGAGGCAATATTTACTTCACAACTAAAGAATAAAGAAAAAATTGATCGACGCTGCTGACAGCAAAGGGTGTCCCATTCAAAAATATCAAACGCATGTCTTGCTAAAATCAATGAGCAAAATTTGACAAGGTTGTCCCATTCCAAAATATCAAATGCCTGCGGTTGTGGAATGGACATGGTTTGCCATCAGTTCGTACATTGACATGGCACCTCGTGCTAAATAAACCAGCTGTTCTTTTTGTGCAGTTCCACCAAAATCAACCAAATTCACGCGTAGCTTGTATGATTTCGCCCTTATATGTTGCAACGCCTTGAACTTATCGGCACCTCCTTTCTTGTGGTGAAAATGAATGATTCGATGTATTCATGAACATTTTGTGCAGTTCCCATTGAAATCAAGCTGAGCACCCCTGTTTGCACAAATACAAAAAAGTGATTAGTATAGAGCAAATTGTACTATGAATTGACAGTTTCAACAGGCACATACATGGTCCATGTAGAGCACACTTTTAGAAAAATGGAACTCACTAGAAAGAATCTTAGAACAACAGCAAAAAAATGGAGATTTTGTCAGTCCTTCTGAGCTGAAGTTAGTTTGGTCTTGTGGGGAGTAATGTAACCATCCTTCAACTGCTCCTTCTGATGATAAGATAGACTGGTCTTCTTCATCCTGGCATAATCGAAACTAGTCACTTCACGTACTCCATGTTCTTCTTCAGAGCAAGATGATCCTGTTGTGCAACGACAAGAGGACTACTAAATGCTAGCATCACTGTTTGCTCGAAAAAAAGTAAAGGAAATATTTAAAACAGCACAGATGAAGCACTTCTCAAGGACAATACCACTTTTTCATGACAGTATCTAAACAGTAGCACAACACCAATACAGATGACAAAGCTCAATCATATGGATGAAATCAGTGGGCGAGTACCAACCTTTGTTAGGAGGCTTATTGTGTAGAGCATACAGATGAAGCATCTACGGTGGTGGCCAAGCTTACTATATACTCCTCGATTAGTTTAATGTTCCCAACATCTTCTTGTGCAGTTCCACTAAAATATATGGTATCTTCAAAGAAGATCCCTGTTTGCACAAGTAGAGATAATTACATATTACATTAAGAGTGGCATCAAATCAGTGGCAAAACAATTGCTCGTTACAGCCATAGCAAGAAATTAAGATGCAAAACTATATCATTACTTGTGCCATCACAGTTCCGGTGCTTCATTACAGCACCGGGAGTTGATTTTTGTTTTTCTTCCCCTTTTTCTTCCCCTTCATCACTTGGTTCAATAACAAACAAGCTTCGCCTTCAATGTAAGATTTGGCATGTCAATTAGGGAGCACAAGTATAGTACTAAACTTAATTTTCTGATGAAAGTGACAAAATACAGGCCAGCAGTTGTGAAATATCCTTATCTTACCTCAATGGGATATTATGGTGCACATACAGATTGGAAGTCTTGTCTCCATTTGTGTAGTTCACTAAAATCAAGCAACATTATCGTACAAGTAGCACAACATATGAATGTACACTGCAGAATCATGTGAAAGAAGGCTAGTACTGACCTCTCATGATGCGGAATTCAAACAACTCACAAGAAGAAGATCTGAACCTAATTCGCCTTAATGGATAGGAAGTAAGATCTCCTCTTGTGCAGTTCCACTAAGATCAAGCAATCAAGCAACGTTGTCGGTGTGACATTTTGGTTGAACTGCACAAAACACTCTTAAAACAAAAGTGTTGTGTGTAGTGCAACAAAAGGTCACAATGGCAATGAGGTGAAGCAGATAACCTTGTTTACACAAAGGTGCAAAGGAAACAATGAGTGGTCAATAACGGTGGATGACATAGAAGCCAACAAAAAGAAGCATCTACCTTATCTAAATGGGAAAGAAAGCAAGACAGTAGCATTTCTCAAATGGTGGCATTGATTAATATTAACATAGAGATTATATTAACAATAAAATTTGTAAACATGTAATTTGCTTTTAACTGTGGCATTGCATCAATTTTGCAGCGGCATTATTAGAGGGTGTTTGTTTACAGGGACATTTTGGTGTAGGGACTAAAAAAACTCTGTGTCAGTCCGTGTTGGTCCTAGTTTTGTTATCAGACGCCTTTCCCTATATGAGCGCAGCAAATCTAGTCCTGCTCAAACTCTACAACCTTGTCCCTTCCTTTCCTTTTTGAACTAGTACTTTTGCCCCTTCATTTCCTTTTTGAACCATGTCCTAGATTTATGCGATACAACTTTCCCCACTACTTTCCCCCATTCCTTTCCTCTTTGAACCACGTCCTAGATTAATGCTATACAACTTTCCCCCTTCATTTCCTCTTTGAACCATGTCCGAGATTCATGCTATATACAACTTTTCCCACTCCTTTCCGCTTTGAACCGCGTCCTAGATTCATGGTATACATGCAGCTAGAGCCATGCATGTGGAGTAAGTAAATTATACCTTAAGGTTCTTGGGGCGTGGTTGGGCGGGCGACAGGACGGCGGCGAACAAGAAGGGGTCGGAGGCCCTCTCGCGCCGCCGCTGGGTGGAAAGTGAATAGCTGCACCGGTAGTCCCTCGCCGACGGCGACAGTCCCTTCCCGGCGGACGGATCCTGCTGGCTCTTTGAGCAGCAGTGAGGGGAGACAGAGGCCAACGAAGTCTTGTTTACCTCTGGAGAGGGCGAGAGAGTGTGAAAAGAGCAACTACAAGCGCTGAGGCTCGAGCGGGAGAGGGCGAGAGAGTGTGAAGAGAGCAACTACAAGCGCTGAGGCTCCAGCGTGCATATATATACTGGAGAGAGAGTGTGAAGCGTGCAAACCCTAGAAAACATTTTGACCAGTCAAAGAATCCTCCTGGCACAAATTATGCTCAAGTGTAGTTATCGAACCCGAGACCTCAAGTTTGATGAGCGAACAGGCTAACCAGCTACACAACCCTCCCGTTATGTTCAACGAGAGGGAAATAACCTTTTATACATTCCTGAATCCTTATTATAACATGCACACAAATTTTGGGCACTTGTACTTGACTTAAGTCAGTGTGCCACCGTATCTCATATACTTACTACTCCCTCCGTCTAGGTGTAATAAGTCACGTTAGAAGGTGCAATGGGACCAAGGTGCGTGCGTGTGTGCGCGTGTGTGTGCGTGTGTGTTTAACACCATGTGTGTGTTAGAGAGAGCGACAGATCAACCTACTCCTATAGAGAGATGTTGTGTAGTGTACGATTTTAGCCGCAAGAGTTGGTGCATCCTCTCGTTTCCGGGCATGTCCGGTAGGGACATGCGGACAGCTGCCACGGCCGCTCCTGACCAGCCTGGCCCACCCAAAGCCCCTCCATCGCCCGCGCGCGCTTCCCGCCCAAAATGGTCAACGCCGCTCCAAAGAATTGGTGCCGCATTCATTCCCGGGCAGAGCGGACGCAACCTCTCACTGGCGCAAGAGTGACGGTTTCTTCGTCCGTCCAACTTACTACTGGGTCTATGTGATTTGACGGCTCATTGGTCTTTATTACTGAGGTCGTAGGACTGCTGGATGTCCCACGCTTTCAGCGAAAGGAGGTATACCTACTAGATTACAATTTTCTCCATTCTTACAGTGGAGGCGTGCAAGAGCAGTGAAAACACACAGGCTCAATGATCCGCATGTGGTTCATGGTGAAATCTCTACAAAGACTTATATTTAGGAACGGAGGAAGTACTAGTATAGTACGTACTGTAATTTATGAGCGAGATAAATTTGTACAATGCTATGAAGCTTCCAGCTTCTGTTAGATGTATCTTGCGTCCAAGGTTGCTCGTTGCAACATTTCATCAAATACAAAGGAGACTAACATGCATGCTATTGCATCTCAATGATTGACAGATCATAGCAAATATGTACTCCCTCCGTTCCAAAATAAGTTTCTCAACTTTGTGCAAACTTTGGTACAAAGTTGTACTACTACTAAAGTTGACACTTATTTTGGGACAGAGGCAACTAAAGAAAAAAACGATCCATGCAGTCCCTAGCCCTTGAACCATGAACCCTGACCAGGCTTCAATTTGTTGGCAACGTTCAAGCTTCCTAATAAATGAAGTTTGCAACCTTTTGACCATCGGATCATTTTGTGCAGTTTCACCAAAATCGAGATGAGCATCCCTGTGGCAAAGAAATTGAACAAGCGTGATTAGAATAAGATTACTGGGACTAGTTGATGAGACATAAACTCATCACAAATACAGTACGTAGAAGCCAGTAGAGGTATGTGCGGGGCAAAGAAGTAGAGAAATATCCACAGGGAGTGATGTGGGCAGCTGGAGCAGTGGTGCAAGCCAGCTGTAAAGGGAGCTGTACCTGAGGCACGTAGCTCAACCTTGAGGAGGGCGGCGGGAGGCGGCAACTGCCCACGTCGCGGCAGTGAGCAAGGAACGAAGGCAACCTCACCGGCTTTGTGAGAGAGAACGGTGGGGACCCCTAATCGGGACGTGCCGACAGTGGTTTTTTGCCGTCGGCGACGGCCACTGCATCTACACTAAGCATCCACCCCTTCCCCAAGCGGACGTGATCCGCCGGGATGTTAGATATGTGGCCACAGTCATTTTGTGTGAGAGAGTGTGAAGAGAGCAACCCCAGCAAGCAACCGTGTAGGCTGGCCCGTCCTGACTATGTATATAGTGGAGCGGTTTCCTTTTCTCTCCATATGAACCTATCATATTGCGTACGTGCCACTGAAGAAAAAAACTTTATTTATAAATGACGTGGCACCTACTACTCGTTCTCCTATAAGGCTGGTCACAATGGGCAAGAACATAAGCTAGTAACTTACACACCTCCCTAGACTATGTTACTACCTCCATAGTGGGTAGGAACATCTATGTAGTGTCATGCAACGATGTATTTATTAGGTTATAGACTCATTGTTTCTTGAAATGTGTGATGTTCCGGTAACTTAGCTAGTTACCACAAGCACCTCTCTATTCATTAAATATGTGCCACATAAGCAAAGTTGTATTGGAGTGTGTGATGTTACTCCTAAGTTCCTCCCCATTGTGACCAGCCTAACCTTGCGCTTGGCATCTCCAAGATATTAACCTTGTGATTGGCTCTTCGCCTCTTCGGGAAGTCGAGCAATAATGGTAGTGCCGTATATATCGTTCTAGCTATATGAGACCGAATGAATTGCTGCACGTCCACCACGTGGGCGAGGGTCGAGGGGCGAGGGAGAGTGCTACATACGGAGCAAAATGAGTGAATCTACACTCTAAAATATGTCTATATAAATCAGTGTTTGGAGTATGTACTAGTAGTTCATATTAAAATCTACTAAAGGACATATATATTCCAAACAATATGATAGTATAATCTCTATCACCAAGGTAGTAGGGATGAGGAGTAAACGGAGGGAGTAGTAAAATTTTCTCCTCGGGCTGCGAGCCACCACGCGCGTGGGTGAGGGAGCGGGTGTAAGGCGTGGTAAGCAAGCTTCACCTCATCCTGCGAGCCACCGCACCCGTGGGCGGGGGAGACGACGTACAAAGCAAGCTTCTCCTCGTTCTGCGAGTTGACGGGACACATCAAAAGTACTCCAGTGTATAGATCCTTTCCTCTAAGGTAGGCCCCACATGGTTTGCCTCTTTTTTCAATTTAACATAACGCATCAAGTCGCAATTTGTTTGTTCACCCGTGGTAGACGATCCTCCCTCCACCAAGTGGACAACCAGTACACGTGCCAAATTACCACGTGGGCTGCCTTTTGCATACAGAAATGAGCTCCACCGTGTACCCGCGTGGGTGTGGTTGGGAAAGAGATGGGAGTACGTGCGCCGTGCATGCACCTCTTCTCTTCGTGCACGTCCCCCACCTACGTGGGGTGTGTGTGAGAGATACAAACCGCGTTCGTGAGTGTTTTTTGTTTTGGGGTGGGGGGTTGATTTCGTGAATTATTTGTGGGAATATGTGTCGATGACATCTCAAACAAATTTTTGCATGCAATGTGTGTGAAATGGAGGCCTATCCATATCATACATAGAGGGTCGGGCAATCCACGAGAAGAGAGGGAGGGGTCATAGCTATCGATAGAGTCAAAGAGAGGATCAAGTGGGTGGGTGCAAGATCGATGAAGAGAGCCATCGAAATTGTTTGTGTGTACAAGTCAAAGATATAGGGCGACTAGCCTACCAGAATGTTAGAGGGCACATGTCAAGTTTGTGTGTGGCAGGGAGACATGACTAGAGCACTCGATGTATCGGTGTGTGTGGGGGGAGGGGGTGGTGGCAGGGGTAGGCAGAGGCCTAACTATAGAGGTAGAACGACTCGTATATGTGTTGAGAAGGAGAGACCCAGCTATGTTGTCGGTGTCAAAACCAGCGGATCTTCAGTAGGGGGTCCCAAACTGTGCGTCTAGGCCGGATGGTAACAGGAGGCAGGTGACACAATGTCTTACCCAGGTTCGGGCCCTCTTGATGGAGGTAATACAAGAGTAGATCTACCACGAGATCAGAGAGGCTAAACCCTAGAAGCTAGCCTATGGTATGATTGTATGTTGTGATTGTTGTGTCCTACGGACTAAAACCCTCCGGTTTATATAGACACCGAAGAGGGTTAGGGTTACACAAGGTCGGTTACAAAGGAGGAGATATCCATATCCGAATTGCCTAGCTTGCCTTCCACGCCAAGTAGAGTCCCATCCGGACACGAGACAAAGTCTTCAATCTTGTATCTTCATAGTCCAACAGTCCAGCCAAAGGATATAGTCCGGCTGTCCGAACACCCCCTAATCCAGGACTCCCTCAGTAGCCCCTGAACCAGGCTTCAATGACGATGAGTCCGGCGCAGTATTGTCTTCGGCATTGCAAGGCGGGTTCCTCCTCTGAATACACCAAGGAAGATTTTGAATACAAGGATAGTGACCGACCCTGCAAAATAAGTTCCACATACCACCGTAGAGAGAATAATATTTTTGCAAATCTAATTTGCTGACCTGTTTTAGCAACATGACATTACGTCATGGCTCGGTGATTATTCGAATCATTTCCTTTAACTAGCCCCGCACATAATGCGAGGCAGTTTTTTGACACGCCTTGTTAAAGCAGAGATTGTGTCCCCTTATCATAGGATTCTCATCAATACGGGCGTGGGTAACCCAACTGCGCCATCGTTTACGACGCTTGTGGGATAAGCGAGTTTTACCAGGCTAGTGGGGGGCGCATAGTTTCGTCCGCCCATATAAAGGGATAAGGATTCACCTTTTCATCCACGCCTTCTTCCTCCCTTGCTCATCCGTTTTCGCACACTCGAGCTCTAGCGCCCAAGTCCGCACTTCCCACCTCAACCTTCTCCAACCATGTCCGGAGCGGGAGGCAGGTGGATGGTCTCCTCCATCACGGATGGAGACATCAAGAAGCTGAGGAGAGCCAGATACCTGCCCGACGACATCGCGCACCGGCTCCCAGATGAGGGGCAGCTCATCCCCACCCCCAGGCCCCATGAGAGGGTAGTGTTCCTCACCCATTTCCTCCGCGGACTGGGATTCCCTCTCCACCCATTCGTCCGGGGGATCATGTTCTATTACGGCCTGGATTTCCATGGTCTGGCCCCGAACTTCATCCTCAACATCTCGGCGTTTATCGTTTTGTGCCAGGCCTTCCTCCGCATCAAGCCCCACTTCGGTTTATGGCTGAAGACCTTCAGTGTCAAGCCGAAGGTTGTGGGCGGTCGCCAGGCGGAGTGCGGAGGCGCCATGGTGGGAAAGATGCCCAACATTACATGGCTCGAGGGCTCCTTTGTGGAAACCATAAAGGGGTGGCAATCGGGGTGGTTCTACATCACTGAGCCGCATGACCCTGCATGGGCAGCGGCCCCCGAGTTCCGATCTGGCATCCCCATGTGGCTCACCTCATGGAAAGAGAAGGGCCTGTCCTGGGGTAGTTCGGGAGAGCTGACCGGACTCCAAACATGTATTCAAAACATGGTGAGCAAGAAGCTCAAACTTGTCAACGTAGTCCAAGTCATGCTCCACCGCCGGATCCTCCCGTGCCAACAATGGGACTTCAACTTGTGGGAGTTTGACCCCGTGCAGCACCGAACTCTGAACAGGCTCTTCGAAACAACTCACGAAGATGCCTGGAGGGTGTTGTTCAAAAGTGCCGAGGTCCCTCCTCCCATTACTGAGGATCGAGGATTCAGCGCGAAGCGCCAAGCCAGTGCAGTAAGCTGCTTTACCTTTCACAGGATACTTATCTTTTATAGGTTGACTCCATGCGGGATCTAAGCTCCCGTACCTTTGACAGGATTGGCAGGAGACGGCCAGACAGATCGACTGTCTGGCTCCTTTGCCCGAAGGCCCAGCGGATGCTCTTCTGGTGAAGATGCTGACTCCGGCTCCTTATACGGTGCCGGAGAAGACCAAGAAGGCCAAGGGAACCCAAAAGAGTTCCCGACGCCAGGCGTCGTCGGACTCTCCGTCCGATTACTCTGCGGTGCACTCCTCCCCCGAAGACAAGGAAGAAGAAGATGATGCTCCCCCTCCTACTGGGGGAGATAAGAAAAGGAAGGCCGCCCCAACTAGGGGGGCCGAAGGGTCCAAGAAGGGAAGGACTCTCCTTCCGGACAGTTCCACCGCCACCGACAAAGGCGAAGACGAGTGGTTGCCCAGGGCCAAGCCCTTGGGGAGATCGTAAGTATTCGGATACCAGAGTAACTCATAGCATTCCTTTGTCGCACTGCTTTCCCTACCACCGAACATAATTATGCAGGCCGCCACGAGCCAGTATCGATGTATCATCGGACGGCTCCCTGGGCTCGTCAAACATGGATAGCGATCCAGTCCCGACCGCCACCTCCCCTCATCCTGCTGACGACGCCGAGGTGCTGTCTCAAGAGGCACCGGGTCAAGGGGAGACAGTCTCGGAGTCGCCTCAAGGCGACCTTCCGGACTCCGGGAGCCGAGGGGACGGGGCCCCTGAGAGCTCCGAGTTTGGCCCTCAGCCGAACACCGCGCCGGAACCTCCAGTGATTTCGGGCTCAGGGAGGCGGCCTCCTTCCAAGAGGGGCAAGACACCTGTGCCGGTGACCTCTGTCCATCCAGAGGCACCGGACAATCTGCTGGAAGCACTTCGTAGCGCTTCCATCGACGAGGAGCACCGTACTATTATGAGTGTGGTGGTCCAGAAGGTTCAGTCCACCAAGAGCGGATTGACTGAAGCCTGTGCCAGCCTTCTAACAGGCTTTGAGGTAAGTGTTTTTAAAATATAGGAAAAATATTACCACATAGACAGTAGCCCCTGATGCTTTGTTCAGTGTTCACAAAGAAAAGCCGAACAGAGGATCAAATAATATTGCAGGAGTCTAATATAAGTATGTCAATATGCGTATGCAGGCCTCACTACTGGCGTCCGCGGCACTGACTGCGGAGGTCCCCGTACTGAAGCAGGACCTCGAGGGGTCCAAGAAAGAGCTCGGCCTTGCTAGGAGGCAGCTCGAGGAGAACAAGGGTAAGTAATACCCTGTCTATAGATATGTATATATAAAAGAAGACGCGATTGCAAAATGACAGGATCATCGTATATTTGCCAGGGGCCACGACCGAGGTGGCGACCCTGAAGCAAGCGCTAACCAAGGCCAAAGATAAAGAGGCCAAGGACCGCACCGAGCGGGAAAAACAAGAGGCTCGGGTGGGCAAGGTGCAGCAAGAGCTCCAGGCTGTCATGACGAAGTACGAGGCGTTGGAGCTTGACTCGAAGACGCGAGAGTCTGAGCTTGCCGCGCCCTCTTGAGCACAAAAAGTGCCAAGGCCGAAGCCCAAAAGGCCCTCCAGGAGATCGACGCAATGAAGAAGATAACGGCGGGTAAGGCATTCTATATGCAGAGCAAGCATGTAAAAGTAAATTACCGATTACTTACCCAGATTCGGAGCTCTCCAGGAGCATTCGCAGATTTGCCCCGCAGCGTGTCGGATGCCGCACAATTTTACCAGGCCGAGGAGGGAAGCTCAATGGAGAAGTTGTTCTGGTCTCAGTATACTGGGACTGAACACCCGATGCCTCTGAGAGACCAGCTAAAGCAGCTGGTCGAGCTGCACAAGGCGGCCAAACAGGCCATCAAGGGCCTTATAGTCCGACTATGGCCTGGTGACGCCCTTCCGAACAGCTACTTCGGCCTGGTGAGGTGGCTTGTAGATGCCTGCCCACGGCTGGAGGTCGTCAAGTGGTCCGTCGGCATCGAAGGTGCCCGCGGGGCTTTCGCCCATGTGAAGGTGCAGTGGGTCAAGCTAGACGCCGTGAAGCTGATCAAGGAAGGGCCGCCGCAGGGCAAGGAGCATCGCACCCCTGAAATTTATTATGAGGGTGTCCTGAAGGGTGCCCGTCTTGTGGCGGACGAATGTTCAAAGGATGTAATATTTGAGTAAACTTGCTCGTGTGATCCTGTATGATGAAAACTTGTTTCATATGTGCTATGCAACGCTTGTGTGAATTTAAAATATTACCTTCTTTTTGGCCGTTTATCCAATCTGAGAGATGGCTAGTCCTCGGCTTCTGCCCCCATGCCACGAGTGCTAGGGTGTTTGGGATAAACCTGAGCACTCTTGTTCCCATGTTTGGGTCCTTCGAGGGAGGTGCTCAGCACAACGAACAAGGCAACCGGACTAATAATGCTTTATCACTCTCACTTAGCCATAGAATTCTATAATTTTAAATTTCGGCGAAGCCCCTGGTATTTGGAAGGCCGAATTCGGGGCGCGATACACGCCTTTAAGCCGGACAGGGCCGGCCCCTCGCCCTAAGCGGCATAAGTCTTTAGGAACTGGAAAATCTCGCCAAACAGCGACCAGTCTCTCGCCTTATCATGACAGTCAGTTTTAGCTTTCTCTACTGAGGTGCTAAGCCTGGCAGAACCGGGGCACAATCGCAGCAGTTCTCCTAGCGCTACCTTAGCCGATAGAGCGGAACGTAAGGTACCAAAACATAGGAGCCGGGCAAACCCAACATTTGACCAAAGACATGATTCGGAGCTGATGCATATAATGCTATAAGTTTGGGGTGCCGCACTTGTGAAACTGTTCAGACTTTTCACACCATATTGTGGGGTGCTTGAGCCCCTGGCGTATGGACCGTACCAAAGTGTACGGGTGCTAAATGTCATAACTAAACATATGTATTGAAAAAGAAATGAATAGAGAATGCAATAATAAGCTGAAGCTAAGCATTGTTTATTCAAAAAGGTGTGTTAAAGCAGAATGATACAGATAGTGCGATAAGCAAAGAGTAGGATTATGTCCCTTCCAAGGGCAAGCTGAGGAATGATATTAAATCGAATATTTCGCTCGTTACTGTAATCCACCTGGGAATTCTGTGGTATGACGTAGCTGTCTGCCTCCTTGGTTGCTGCATCATGTGTTCGGCAATAGTGCTGCCGGACAGTGTTTCCAGAGATTAAGGTCCTGAAAAAAGAGAAAAATAACCAAACGGGAAGCCCCTAGTGCGGTTTAAGCCGCGTCTTAGGGCATGCCACAGTTGTGCCCCCCTCCCCACCTGTGCCCATGGTATTTTTAATGCGTAATTATGTACGCGTGGCACGAGTTTCACCGTTGTGCTGGGATTGGGGTGTCCGCCGTATTGCTACGCGAGCTCAGATCGCGCCAGGCGGTCTATTCGCCGATTGCTCCGAGCGCGCTTGAAGGTGTCCGGGCTTTGAAGCACCGAACTGGTTGATTGCCTTGAGAGGCTGCTTTGCGCTTCTGCTACGAGGGCCGCGGTGTGCTCCTCTGTTCGGAGAGAGCGCTCTGTGTATCCATTGACTGTAATAACTCCGCGAGGTCCTGGCATCTTGAGCTTGAGGTACGCATAATGCGGTACCGCATTGAATCTAGCAAATGTGGTTCGCCCGAGCAGCGCGTGATAACCACTGCGGAATGGGACTATATCGAAGATTAACTCTTTGCTTCGGAAGTTATTTGGGGATCCGAAGACCACTTCCAGTGTAATTGAGCCTGTGCAATGGGCCTCTACACCTGTAATGACGCCTTTAAAGGTCGTTTTTGTGGGTTTGATCCTTAAGGGGTCTATACCCATTTTGCGCACTGTGTCCTGATAAAGCAGGTTCAGGCTGCTGCCGCCATTCATAAGGACTCGAGTGAGGTGAAATCCGTCAATTGATTGGGTCTAGGACCAGTGCGGCGAATCTGCCATGACGGATACTAGTGGGGTGGTCCCTGTGATCGAAGGTGATCAGACAGGAGGACCAAGGGTTGAACTTTGGGGCGACTGGCTCCAACGCATGTACGTCCTGAGCGCACGCTTCCGCTCCCTCTTGGGGATGTGGGTTGCGTATATCATGTTCACTGTCCGCATTTGTGGGGGAAACCTCTTCTGTCCTCCGGTGTGTGGCTGCCGGGATTCCCCCTTGTCATTGCTATCCGGCCCTTTGTCCTTGTTTTGGGCAATTAACTTATCGGCCTGCTTGAACACCCAACAATCCCTGTTGGTGTGATTGGCTGGCTTGTCTGGGGTGGCATGTATTTGACACGAGCGATCGAGTATATGGTCCAAGCTGGACGGACCCGGCGTACTTTGTTTGAATGGCTTTTTCTGCTGACCGGGTTTAGAGCCTTTGAATCCGGCATTGACTGCCGTATCCTTGGTATTTTCGCTGTTAATGTGGTGCTTATGTTTGTTGCGACGTGACCTGCTATTGCCGTCCTTGGTATCCGAGGTACCATGGTTCTTTGATATGTTATTACTGCGAGCCAACCAGCTGTCTTCTCCCGCACAAAAGCGGGTCATGAGCGTTGTGAGAGCTGCCATAGATTTCGGCTTTTCCTGACCAAGGTGCCAGGCTAGCCACTCGTCTCGGATGTTGTGTTTGAAAGCCGCTAAGGCCTCTGCATCCAGACAGTCGACGATTTGATTTTTCTTTGTAAGGAACCGAGTCCAGAATTGTCTGGCCGACTCTTCTGGCTGCTGAATTATGTGGCTCAAGTCATCAGCGTCTAGTGGTCGCACATAAGTAACCTGAAAGTTGTCGAGGAATGCGGCTTCTAGATCTTCCCAACAGCTAATGGAGTCTGCTGGCAAGCTGTTAAGCCAATGCTGCACTGGTCCTTTGAGCTATAGTGGGAGGTATTTGATGGCGTGTAAGTCATCACCGCGGGCCATGTGGATGTGAAGGAGGAAATCCTCGATCCATGCCGCAGGATCAGTAGTGCCATCGAATGATTCAATATTTATAGGTTTGAAACCTTCTGGGATTTGATGATCCATTACTTCGTCTGTGAAGCATAAAGGGTGTGCGGCGCCTCTGTACTGGGCTATATCGTGACGCAGCTCAAATGGGTCTTGCCTGCTGTGTTCGGCCTGGCCGGATTTACTTTTACTGTATCCGGCGTGACGTTTATCGTCTCGCATGGTGGCGCGCCCTCGTGATCCGTAGATGGATCTTGCATGCTTTGCTTTGTCCTCCAATATGTCTCGCAGGTCTGGCGTATCTCCCCATGCCTTTTTATTTGAATGGCGTCGGAGTGCGGGCTGAGTTTTTGGCTGGAATGCCTCTCTATCGCGCCCACGAGGTGGCCGATCAGCCGCGTCATATGCTTCTTCCTCCAGTCGGGGTGGCAACCTGCATTTTGGATAACTCTTGGAGGGGCCCTCGAGTTTATATTCCTCGGCCGCGAGGACTTCAGTCCATCTGTCAGCTAGCAGATCTTGATCAGCTTGAAGCTGCTGCTGCTTTTTCTTCAGGCTATTTGCCGTGGCCATGATCCGGCATTTGAAGCGCTCTTGTTCGATGGGAGCCTCTGGCACAGCGAATTCGTCGCCGCCGAGGCTTGCCTCATCTTCGGAGGAGGGCATGTAATTATCATCCTCCTCTTCTCCATCTGCCGCTCTCTCAGGAGGGCTGGCTCCTCCATCCTCCTGCTCTAAATCTTGCTGGAGGGGATTGTTGTTGTCTTCGGCACTATCCGGAGTATTATTATCTCATGTGCCGGTATCACCACTTTTTATTTGGTGGGACTTAGAGCGGCGCCGCTGACGTCGGCACTTGGGTTGCTTCTTGGAGGGGTCATCCTCCGCTATCTCATCGCCATTGTCTTCTTTGGGTGTATCCACCACGTATATGTCATATGACGAGGTGGATGTCCAGTGCCCCGTAGGCAGTGGTTCCTCCTTGTCTCCCGCATCGTCGTCCATACCATGGATGTCTTCGGAGTCGAAGTCGAGCATGTCGGTTAAGTCATCGACAGTGGCTACTAAGTGGGTGGTGGGTGGGTCGCGAATTACTTCGTCGTCCGTATCCCAGTCTTGCCGGACATAGTTCGGCCAGGATCCTCCTGACAAGGAGAGAGACCTTAATGAGTTCGGTATGTAGCCAAAGGGCGAGTGTGGAAAAATATGTGTGGAGGTAAACTCCATGATCGGCGCCCAATCGGATTCGATAGGAACGAGCGCGGGCGGTTCGGAGTCCATGGACGGAGAAGGATCCGGCAGTTTATCAACACGGCTCTTGAGGGAGATAGGTCAACATCCATACATAACTGAAGGACAGGAAATATGATGGGAGAAAGAGAGAGAGAGAGAGAGAGAGAGAGAGGGGAGGGAGAGAGGGAGGAAGAGGGAGGGAGACGGGTAGAGTGTTGGATGGGTGATGGAGTTGCTTCTCGAAGATGGTGGGAGAGGCCTACTAGACAAACTGAGGGTGGAACTGCAATGTTATCAATAAGAGTGGGGATGTGTTTCTGTGTGTGCCTGTTCATGATAGATCTGTCGGGACGCATCCATGGATGATGAAGGGGAACCGTGTGTTTGGTAAGCAAACCTAACTAGATCGGTAGATCAATTGTTGTTTGTCGGAGGAAGGGAAAGACACAACTAATGAGGTAGATCGATTGACGTGTGGGTAAAAATGAGTTATAAGGACCTAGCTAGCTATATGTATATCGAGAGAACGGTCGGTGTACGTCCATTTGTTAGAGGCAAATAAGGCCTAGCGAGACGGATAGACAGAGAGAATGGAGCTAGGAGGTGGTGCGAGAGGCCCAACTACTAGCTAGATAGGGGGAGGAGTGTGCAGTTGTGAGAGCGATGAAAAGAGGGGCGAGAGTTTACACGTGTGTCTGACCGTATGAGAGACACGAGGCAAGGACACATAAAGGAGGAGATTGAAGGTGTGTTTGTATGTTGTAGGCAGGCACCGCTAGAGAGGTTTATCGATCGGTGTGCGTCGGAAAGGAGTTGTGGAGACTCTGGGAGAACGACCTAAAGAAAAAAAATGAATGTGCCAGGTGGATAGAATGCCGAGGGAGGGGGAGGGCGAGGAGGGCATGTGCATGCACGCGAGAAAGTTAGTGGTAGCTACAAAGGTTAGAGGATTGTGTGGGTGTAAGAGACTAACAAAGATCATAATTTGGTATGAAAGAGGATTCATATATTTGAATAGGAGATCATAGTGTTTTAAACATTGCATGCATGAATATAGAGGTGATACACGTGTTGTGCACATGTTATACCATAATGTGATAATGCATGGCGTTTGCAACTCATAGCTAAATGCCGAACAATCTAAACCATACTATACATCAAACAATCTCACATTTTATTTGAATTTGTGATAATGTGTGGTGTTCGCAGCTTACAACTAAATATCAAACAATCTAAACAATACTATATATCGGACATTCACACATTTTATTTGAATTTGTGGTAATGTGTGGTGTTTGCAACTCACATCTAAATACTTGTAGGCGTAGGGGGCGGGGCACCATACATAATGTGATAAAGACATTATACATATGAGACATGGTTTAGATTATGAAGATCTAGCTAGAGCTAGAAATATAATATGATTTGAAATCAAAATAAAGTGGATTCAAAAAATCTAGTTGGAGTTCATATAGGAGTACACATAGTTCATATGTAACTCGAGACTAATCATGTGGTGTGCTGTGAAGATAATACACAAACGATGGTTTAACTTGAAAATAATGATGATTGTAGATCTTACTAAAACATAGAAACGAATTCAAATGCTTTGACTTCACAACAATCATTACTGTAGATCTTATTCAAATAGAGAAACGAATTCAAATTTAGTTCATATTGAAGCGGTAGTATATACGTTTGTAATGCACTAAAACGTTCATTTGAGTAGTAGGTTGCATGCATTATACACGTAGTGAAATATTTTAATTGAACATAACATGAATTCAATGTTTTGAATGACATTTGTAGGGCGCATTGATTTGGGACAGTACACGTTAGGCTTGTCCAGAAATTTCAACCCGTGCCTTATTAGCCCGAAATATTTAAGATATATCTTTGTCTCGTTGTGCTCTGATAACTCCCTCCATCTCAACCCGCGCCTTGCTATTCCGAAATTACAACGCGCGCGAAAACTCCCACCTCCTGTGAAATCCAGACATGCGAAATTCCCGTGGTACCCCTGAACCGAAAGAACCGCCTCAAATCAGTGGGGGTACTTTCATAACTTACCCCACATTTCGGACAAGCGCGTCTCTAAGCCATGGTTCCCCACTGCCATCCCATCCGCCCACCCATTTGTACACCAAGGCCGCGAAAACCCGCGACGAAACCCCACACCCTGCTCCATCTGTCACCCAGCTGGAGCCTCTTCCCCGATGACGTCGTCCACAGCAACACCTCGACGTCCCTCATCCACCGTACTGGATGAGGATCCGTCGTTGATCTCATCGTCCCGCCGGTTCAGCCACCCCGTCCTCCACCTCCAAGGAGCTTCCCCGACATTCCCCTCGTCTTTCGCGCCACCTCCATTCCCACACCGCCGTCTTCACCTGCACCACCGGAAGAGCATCATCATCACCGTTTCCTCGGATGAAGTTGCAGCCTAATCGGTGCCACCAAAGAGGTTGTACACTAATCGCCGCATTTTCTTCTTGATTCGATCTCACGGTGCTGCCAGCGCTCGGTCCCAAGCCGACACGGCGCGGCTCCATCCAAGGCGGCTTCGCCGGCCACTTCCTCCATGGCGTCGCTCCCTCGGCTGCGACGTCCACATCAGTAGGACCTGCTGCTGCTTTAGCTCTTGCTCGAGCTGCTGCTCTGCTCTTGCTCCCGGTCCCCTGCCTGGTCTGATCTTGCTATTGCTCTTGCTCGCGCTGCTTCTATCGCTCTTGCTCTTTCTTGCGATGCTGCTCCGATTTAGCTACACTTCAGTCGACTGAATCGACTTTTGGGTCAGTCGATTTTTAGGTGGTGGGGGGGCTCGCCGGGGTGAAGGAAGAACCAGCCGCAGCGGGGAGGGGGGCTCGCCGAAGAGATACCCCACTATCTATCTTAGGGTTCAGGATGGGGGCGATAGTCATCGGCGGTGGCTGGGCGTTGGCGGGGCGGTGGCGTGGGGATCACCGGAGAAAAAGCTCGGCACTAGGTGGCCTAGAGGGATGGCCGGTACGGCGGCGGACTGGCGGTGGGGAGTGTTTTCGGGGCGGGTGGGGCGGCGCACCACCGGCCGCTGGCGGCGGGGGGCTGCTGTTTGGCCGGCTCAGGGGGGTGGAGGTTGAAGATGAACCGCAGGCTCTTGATTTCGTATCCAACAGCTGCAAAATTGACTGACCAGAGATGAAAAAGTCAGTCGACCGACGTCTAGCCTCACGTTGCTAGTGCGTTCAGTTTCGACAGCAAAATTCAGTTTCGACAGTTAAGTTCAGTTTCGACAGTTAAGTTCAGTTTCGACAGTTAAGTTCAGAGATAAGCGGCTGATGTATTTTACATCTAGCACTTTGTGGTTAAGTGAAGATGCTATTAGAATTCCACTCAGGTTAACGTTGTTCGTTGTCTCTCTTGTCCTGCTTCAGCCTCGGCGTCGTACAACTCATCGGAGCTGCTCCAACGACGAAACCCTCCATCACAGCGGAGCAGTACCTCGGGCTCCATCTCCAGACGCCTAAGATCTTCTTCCCCTCCTCCGACTGCCAAGTCAGCTGGAGCATCCTCACCGGCCAACCCAATCACGCTGAGATCGACATGGCTTCACCAAAGAGGTTCTACACTTGTTGCATCTCTTTTTTACTCTACATGTTATATATATTGTCCACTGAGCACACAGATTTGTTCCTTTAGTGTCTCCTTGAAAGAAAAAACATAGGAATTTTAATTTTCACTTGTCCTCCTTTTCAAATCCCTATTCATGAAGCACAAGACTAAGAGATAGTAGCATAATAGCGTTATAACCGTACATTTTCTTGTGGTTTGACTTAATGTCACCATGCTTTTTGCATCCTGTGATCTTCCAATTGTTGTGAATCAAACACCCAGATTGGCAGAAATCCTGTGTTTTTAAATTCTCTGTTTTGCACGTGCATTCCTATCCTATTCCTGTCTATTTCCTAGCCCTGCATTGTTGGAATCCTCCAATTCAAACGAGCCCTTACAGAATTACTTCTCTTACAGATAGTTGTCAAAGAAAACCTTGCGTGGCTTGTCCCGCTCCTGTTGCGCCGTCGTCCACCCCAGCTCAGCTGCTCCAATGACAAAAGGGTCCAGCACAGCAGGGATCCGGCCTCCAGACTATCTTTCGCCGCCTCAGATCTTCTTCCACGCCACTGGAAGCCATGAAAACTGCACTACCATCATCAACCGAGCAGATGACCTCGAGGACTACACGGGTCTGCAAGAGAGGTCTCACTCTTTCGTGTCTGCTTACGTTATGCATCGCTTAATATTACATGCTACTTTATCGTCCTGTTCACCGATTAGACTCTGAGTCAGCTCCAAACTAATGGTCAAACTTGAGTTTTTAAATGGTTGTGGGGTACATATCGTGGCCGCTATCAATAGTATCTATCTACTATCTGGTTAATCTCCAGTGTCTACTATGAGTTTCATGTTGGGTGGGAAACAAACAGTAAAGAAGCCATTATCCGTATTTTTTAACTGAAGCCATTATCTGCCTGCTATTATTGGTTTTGGGTCTATCCACAGGTTGCTACCATCACTCTGGATTTCTGCATGCACTCCTTACATAATCTCACTATGTTTTATTCCTATGCATGACCGTTATTGTAAACAATGGAACTGAACATGTAGAGCAAAAGAGACGAGCCTTGTGTGGCAATAAAATTTCATGCAGACGTCGCTCCATGGCAGGTGCAAAGGCAAGCCCCCCTCCATGCATTTCGGATTGTAATCGAGAGGAAGATATCTGTTCTGAGGGGGATTCAGAAGGAGAAGACAACTCCTATTTACCCCATGAGGTCTTCGCTCTAACTTGTGATGCTGATGTTGTTATATCATGCATATGGTGTCTTGCATTGCTTACTTTATACATCAAATATGTCATCTACTTAGTTTAGACATCCTTTGTGCGAATGCCATCTGTTTAGTTTATTGAGCATTTATGTGAATTATGCAACGCCATCTTGTTTAGCCAGGCATCATATATGTGAATTTTGCAATGCCATCCTGCTTAGCCAGTCATCTTATATGTAAATTATATCAGGCCATCTTTTTTGGTTACATATTACATTTTTCAAAAATGTTATTACATTCAACTGCTCTTCGTATGCATCAGCCATTTAACACGGTGATGGCAAATTCTGGAGTGAAAACAAGGTCTTCAGAGCAGACTATGCTATCTGACGAAGCGCATATCTCACTTGTTAC